>NC_068984.1:34023792-34030318 GCF_001194135.2 Octopus bimaculoides
TATATATATATATATATATATATATATATATATATATACATATAAGTATACACACACATATATATATACATGTGTGTATATATGTATATACATGTGTGTGAGTGCGTGTGTGTGCATTCATTATCGACCATGCACATTCAATGTATGTGGTAGACACTCACAGTGTGCATGTGAATGAATGCTATGGTATGGTGCATTAGTTACCTACATATACAAAAGTGCTACATAAACATAAATGTGCATGCGTGTTTTTCACTTATTTGTCTTTTAGTATACACACAAGCATATATACATATACACATACATTTGTATATATATATACATACCTACAAACACACACACACATATACACAGGTACAGATATATATTTAAAAACCATGTATAAATGACGTACAGATATATATGCACTCGTGCGTAGTCTTAGCATTCCCATATGACTGTGTTTACATACATCAGTGTTTGTGTATGCGTGTTTGTGCTTGAATGTGATTGTGCCTTACTGCATCTTATAAGTATTGAAGTAAGCATACAAGCTACACAATACAATGCACACACAACACATGCATTCACACAAACTCTCACTCACACACAGTATACATACATTTGTACAACTCTATAATTATAAATACAATGATACAAATTCACACAAGTATATCTTACACATACACAAACTTACAGTTACACAAACAAATACTGTATTAATTCACTCCTAAATATCTGGCCAAATATATTCCCTTCGTGTCTAACTCTGATAGCAAGAAATGAGCAAATAATGTTAGTGGAATAAAATGATAAAACACTTTTATATCTTGTAGAAGTGGTTCTAACAATGTACCCAATAAGTATACTACATAATATACGTAAGTCCCCCTCTTACAATCAGCGATAGATAAATGTATCTTCATAAACATTCCTGTATGAACAAACTCATGTATAAAAACTTTGTAGAAAAACTTTGCAAAATGGGCATTTTCACTTATAGTTACTTATATAAAAATAAAACAACTTATCTCAATATATTTCATATGTACTTATGTGAGGGTATGTGTATGCATGAAAGTGTATGTATATATGCAGGTTGTCCTCAAAATACGAATACACATATTGAATGATCGTAAAGCTGGTGTTTATTGAAATATATTTCATTTTCAAAATTTAAGAGAATCTATAGACCGAATTTAGTCATTTTATGAATGCCTGATTTCAAATTGACGGCCATTCTAACCCAGGCACTGTTGATAGAGCAAGACAATGGAATTACCAACATAAGAAAGATTTCCTTCTATATCTGTGGGCATTATTTTTCAATGGCTCTTCTCAGTTCATTGACTGCTACCTGTTTTGTACTGCAAGCTTTATCTTTTGAGTATGCCAATAAAAAATTCCTAGTGGTGTGAGTTCAGGTGAACATGGAGGCTGTTCACCTGAACCACTTCATCCAATCAGCCAGTTTGACAAAATTTCATCAAGGTAGTGTAGGGGTGCCTCATCTTGCTGGAATTTCCTCAAGATAGTGAGTGGGGAAGGCCATCTTGCTGGATATAAAACTCTACATCTTCAAAGTTCATTTCAATGATCAGTGTGAAAGATTTACACAGCAATTTCAAGTAAATGGGATCAATCATAGAGCCATAAAAAAAAAATGGTTCAAAGAATCCTTTTGGTGTGTCTTCTCAAGCACACCAAATTATCACAACTCCTGACTCCTTGTCATTTCCTCAGTGATTCTCAGTATCCAGATATCCTTTCTCACCACCTTTAACCACTTCAATATGGCAAAAAGGGAACAAAATTCAACAAACACAACCAGTTAGACAAGAAAAAACACATCACAAACCCTACAAAACATACAGAAGACTAGTTAAAATATATAGATACAGAATTGGTTATCTACATATGAATACGGTAAAGTATTACATTTGATGTTTGTCTTTCACGATTAGTTATGTAATGATTAGTTATGTAACGACTATGTTTAAGTATAAGAGACAAAAAAACACAAAAGAAGAGAGATGAGGAAAAAAAGAAAGAAAAGGAAAAGCAGAAAAACGAAAAATGGTGGTGGTGACAAAGCAGCAGAAGATGGAGGGAGGGGGTGAGGGGCCACACATTCCAGAATAAGTGGGGTGCTGAGCCATGTCCTGTGGCAATGACCTTGATGGCATTGCCACGGAGAATGGCCAGTGACACTTACTACAGTAGCTACTCACCCTTGTGAAACCCATTTCTCTGACATACTGCCATTATCCCTTTTCTGCAGAGGAAATCAGTAGTATGGGGTTGTAGAACACATGACACCTCAGTCATGACTGACACAACTTTTTTCGTCTCCTCCACATTATAGGCAACAACACCAAGGTTTGCAACAAATGCTGTAAGGTTGGAGCTGGATTATATTTTTCGACTTGTTTTGATAGAGATATCATTGCTTTTCCAAATGCAACTGTATAGCTAAGATAAGTGAAGGCATTCTGGTGGTGTGTACCAGTAATTCAAAAAGACAACTTTCCGCATATATTGTATCATGCAAATTTTGCTTGAGAATTACATTTAGTATACATGTGTCTGTGGAATGCTCAGTTACTTACATGATATTACATTATATATCAGGAGCAGCTTATTTAGTTTGATTAAACAATTGAGTCTTCGTTACCTAAACATGGATCTCCAATGTCACCACCATCACACTTAATACCTCAGCCAGCATAGAAAAATGTAATATTAGACACATGATCCCTGAAAATAACACTGGATAGAAAATGGAATGCTTTTGTAAATAAGTCTGCTTCGTCACAGCTGACTTGGGGCTAAACAACAAAAGTTCATGCCACAACACAGAAAACATGCTAGGAATTATATACTTCGACAACATATTCCCTGCAGACAGAAAGTATTGTCAAACAAACAAATCAGTAAATAACTTCCTTGAAGCTTTTCAAAAATTCTAAGCTGCAGTAAGTTTTGTACCTGCATAGTATTGTTAAGAACTAAGGGTGTATTCATGAGAAAATCCATTATAGTGAATATATTTACATAGAGGGGAAACAACTAAGTCAGCAAGACAGCTATATCACAGGTTTGAGGTTCAAATCCACTGAAGATTTTATATAGTTGAGGAACACACATTTTATGTGTAAGTATCAGAAATAAGAACCAGAACTTCTGGTACATTTTGCTGTGATTTAAACATTTCTATGTATTAAAAGTACAATGGTTAAAATTTTAAGGTATTTCTGTTAAGATTCCATAAAAAGGTAATTGCTTTCTATGCTGTTCTATGACAAGATATATTGCTCTAGTACTGAGGCTATATGGAATTAGGAACCAGCCTGTTTTGTTTCGTTGAATGAATGGTTAACCTTTAGCAAAATCAACCATTTAGAAAAAGAAAAGATCTTTTGGTATTCCTGATGTTGCAGCTTGCCTGGAAATTGGAAACAATACTATTTGACAGTAGAATAGCTACCATTAACCAAATCATTCAACTGTAAAACACAGGCTGATAACGAAAGAAAAACAATGAAAGAAAATGAAATGCAGACGCTTGAATTTATAGATTTGTCAAATCCATTCCATGCAAGCATTGAAGTAAAGGATATAAAAGTTGTTTAAAAAATATAAAATAATCTCTTCTTTTCTTTTATTTTTAACAACTTAAACAAATTTTGCTTTCACATATTCAAATATTTGATTTGCACAAATTTGAACTCAAAAGCTTGGAATTAAATGCAATTCTCAAAAGCAAGCTGTATTTCTAGTTTTTATCACACTTAAAGTTACAGCTATGTTAGAAAAACATTAATCAAGGGAATTTAGGCTTGTAGTAATTCATATAAAAATTCTCACTGCAATGCATTCATTGATGTATGTTCAGGCATGCATGCATATATATGCATGTGTTTTGTGCACTTGCTTCTTTATTTTGTTAACAAGTATTTATGTATGTGATTGCATGTCTCTTTGTGTCCATGTGTTTGTGTAAGTTCTTCAGAAGTGTATGGTTATAAAAGTTTAAGGGTGTATTTGACTGTGAAAAGGGGCCCCGATGTGATTTTTGTGAGTGTGCAATTTCATAATTGTATCTCAATAATCTTGCTTGTGTGAATTTATATTTGTGGGGAAAGAAAACGATTTCTGTGTATTTTTATGTTAGTGTTTATATGTTTATCGCAGTGATTTTATATGATCTGATACATGACCAATTGCAAAAGTGTAACTATGCATCTAGACTTGGTGTGAATATCTATGTATATGCATGATGAAGCATAGGTATGTCTGTGCATTTCAAAGTGTCTGCAGGTATGTGAGAGTTAATGTCATTATTGTAATGTGCATGCACATTTGTGTAAATTTTTATGTGCAAGAGCATGTGTTAGAAAGAGGGACTGAATATGATTGCTTTGAGAAAGCGAGGGAGAGAGGAGAAGAGAATTAATGGCATGTTTGAGAGAGAGCAATTGTGCATATGTGTGGGAGACAGAGAAAGATTGAATATGCAGGTATGTGAGATGGAAAGTTCTAGCTTGCAAGACTACAAATATCTATGGCTGCATCTGTATACATGCGTATATCAGGGAGTAAATATGTGAGAGTGCACATTTATTTCCTACTTCAAATATGTTGGTTAGTGTGCACGTGAGCATTCAAGCATGCATCAACTATTGTATATTAATGTCCATATGCCTCTGTTCCTATTTGCATCTGCATAGTGCATGAGTCTATGTAAGTGTGTACATGTATGCATATTTGTGTGCATCAACATATTTGCATATACCTGAAGACTAAATATAGCATGTGAATATCATTTTCTTCATTACTCTGTGGCCTATTTGATTTGATCCAATAGAATCACAAGAGACTGCAAAGAATATCATAGTTTGCCAGTACAAACAGGCCTATACACTTTGTATCAATCAAACAAATGCCTTTATGTCTGAGCAATAAAAGAAAACTCAGCAGAATGGACATTGATGTGGAAGCTTTGGTTGAAGGATCCAATTATGCGAATGTATTCTCAATGTATTCCATATACGTAAGTGAGCATTTTGTATCTCAGTTTTCACAAGTGGTTCTATGAATATATAAATGATTATACATCTCTGTCTATGTATGTGTATGCAAATATACTTGAATGCGTGTGTGTGTGTGTGTGTGTGTGCGTACGCATGCCTATATACATATGTGTATCATAATCATCATATGCTAGCATGAGTTGTATCAGTCATTCCTATTCTACTAGTGAGGTCGAGGAGAGGGTCATCTCTCGCGTACAATTAATTTATGGCTTGACTTCTATGGTTGGATGACTTTTCTAATATCAACCAATTTACTGAGTGTAGTGGGTACTTTTTTCCACAGAACTAAAAGGTCTTATTTCGTCCACACTGAACAGTGTACTGTGTGAATTTTATTACAGCATCAGTACTAAATGGGATAGACTTGAGTGAGGAATGGCTAGCAAGAGACAGTTAAATAGTGAAAGTGAATGACAACAATTAATACTGAAGAGTATGAAGATGTATGTGCGATTATAGGGCTGTGTATGCATATGTATATGCACACGCACATATATATGGAGTGGCCCAAAAGACACTGAGGGGTTACAGTCTTTGATAATTCTTTTATTTTTGACCTTTTATCTTTCTTTTCAGGGATTTTATGGACTAGGTCCTGCAAAATTAATTATGGAAAATATGGCACCACACAGTGCACCCAAGTGGTGAAATTGTTCTATCAAAATCAGGGGTCAATTATTCAAACCCAGGGAGCACCAAAGAGAATTGCACCCCATAAAGTGTATAGTATGGTGTGCAATTATGGTAGATGAGATAATTGGGCCTTATTTCTTTGAGGATGATGATGGAAATGTTGCCCATGTGACTGGTGAACAGTACAGATCCATGATTGAGAAATATTTGCACTTGGTCAATCCCCAAAAAAGGTCCAATATGTGGTTTTGTATATATGTGTATGTGTGTGTGTGTGTGTGTGTGTGTGTGTGTATATATATATATATACATATATATATTTATAAAGATCCTTCTCTTGAGGACTAGCAGGTGCTGATGTCACATAAAAAACAACTCATGCTCATGCCACATAAAAGTGCCCATGCTAGTGCTACTTAAAAACACTCATTCCAGTGCTATGTAAAAGCACCCAGTACACTCTGTGAAGTGGCTGGCACTAGGAAGGGCATCCAGCCATAGAAACCATGCCAACATTGAAGGCAGATGTTGAGTAAAGATGATGATGATTGCAGATAAGATAGAGATTTTTTATTTATTTACGGCCTCAAACATCTCAATACCTTGCGCTTTATTTTTGCCCCCTATTATTTATCTTGTTTCTCTCCATGAAATTCAATTGAATTCAGTTGTTGTCTTAAATTCATGCTTATTCATTTTCTAAGCTTCCTAAATTCATGCTACGTTATATTCTAATCACCCAGAATTCATTGCTCTTTTAAAAAATTACGATTTATGCATTGTTGTCTCTCAAATATTTAAAATCTACAATTAAGAGC
>NC_068984.1:34035328-34037720 GCF_001194135.2 Octopus bimaculoides
TATATATATATATATATATCAATATATATCATCATCATCATCATCGTTTAACGTCCGTTTTCCATGCTGGCATGGGTTGAATGGTTTGACTGGGGACTGGCAAGCCAGGAGGCTGCACCAGGCTCCAATCTGATCTGGCAATGTTTCTACAGTTGGATGCCCTTCCTAATGCCAACCTCTCTGAGAGTGTAGTGGACGCATTTTATGTGCCACCAGCATTGGAGCCAGTCAGGCAGCACTGGCAACAGCCATGTTTGGATGGTACTTTTTTTTTGTGCCACCAGAACAGAAGCTAGTTTGTAATGTATTCACCTTCCTACTTCCTAGCACTTTGGTTTCTGTAACATTGACTCTAAATCCCTTCGATTCTAAACCTTGCTTCTACACCTAAATTTCTTCTCTAGTTCTTGTAGTGGTTCCGCTATGAGAGCAAGGTCAACAGCAAAGAGGAGATCCCAAGGGAAGCCTGTCTTGAATTCCTCTGTTATTGCCTGGAGGACTATGATGAATAAGTGGGTGCTGAGGGCTGATCCTTGGTGACCCCCTACCCACTGGTCATTTCTCCTTCTATTTATTAAAGAAGCAATATTATTAGAGTGACCAGTTAGCAGTGGTTACATTGTAGAAATACGTGTGCAATCTTCATTACAAGGACTTTCTTACAAAAAGTTGTCAGACAAGGTCAGTGATACTATCAATGTAACCCCTGTCTTTAGTCAATATATAAATTTAATGACATTTCATAGTGTTACCTAAGATCTTTCATTGAAAACAAATTTGAGTAAAACCTCACCATGGGTCATGGAGATACCAATGCCACAACGTATTAGCAAATTTTACCATTAGCATACTATTTCATGGCAACTGTGCAAAATCTTTTTCAAAATATTACATTTTATTTGGTATAAATCATGTTGAGTATGTTTATTTGTTAGTATTTGAACTATTAGGTTTATTTTTTGCATCTTACACAGAACAATCATTAAACAAGTAAATAGTATTTTCCTCAACAATAGATCCTCTTATTTTGGTTTGTGACTTATTCACGAATATACCATGAACAACAATGCTTTTCATGTCACCTCAGCCAATTGACAGGCGCTACATGAAGAATTTTTCAGAGTTGCTTACTTTGAATTGCTATTATCTCATTTCCGAATTGCCTGCTATTACATAACATGATTCACGGTTTTGGTATACATACCTTATTGGTATTTTCTCTTAAGTTCTGTATACTCTGGGAATGCATTAAAGCCATTTTCAGAGCTACTTTATTTGAACTGTTACTATCAGATAACTAATTTGCATGTTATTATGTAACTGACTTCATGATTTTGGCATTCATAATTTTTGGGAATTTCTAAAAACAAGATCCTATGTAAGGCAGTTTGATATTCTCTGTAAGTGCACAAAACCATTTTAAAGGCTACATACTTTGTATTGTTGCTATTGGATTAGTGAAATAATTTTGAGAACGGGACCAGGTGATAAGCCCCATTTTTCTGGGAATTGCCAGGTACATTAGATAGTACATCTAAATGAGTAGAAAATATAGATCCAGAGAAACATGTGGCTGTCACAGAAAGCCCTTCTTACAGACTCAACTATCTATTCACATAATAATCCAACAGAGAGAAGTTTAATGCAGAGTATCCATTCCACTAAAATCTAGAAAATTCAATCAATAGAATTATCTTATGAGGAATATACAAAGCCATAAAATTCAAGAGGTATGAGAGGTGAATAGATATTTTCATCTAACCAAGGATTATGAATTGTGGATTATGGTCATTTTGCAGCCTCTTTTCCTATAGTATTAATTTCTGTGTTGAAGTAACTATGTTTACATGTTTGCATTGATATGCATGCTTGGCATTATACAATACAATTGTATATTTAATGCAAATAAACAATGCTTGCTCATTAGATCATCAGAACTTCTGGAGTTAAATCATTGGTAATTGATTAGAGCATTGTTGTAAACAAAGTAAAACAGTAAACCTTGATAAATACTGAGTTGTACAGTAAATCCTTACTAAACCTGTTACTAGCTCTTTCTTAATTGATGATATCCTGCTGTTTACACTACTCTCAAAAACCAACTTTTTGTAATAACTTTTTTAACGGTACATTATTTACACTATTTACATTATTTACATTTGACAGATATTTTTCCTCATCTTGTTTGTTGTTAACACAGCATTTTGGCTGATATACCCTCCAGCCTTCATCAGGTGTCTATTTCAAACCTGGGTTCTCATTCCTAAGGTATTTTATGATGCTGTTATTATTATTATTATTATTATTATTATTATTATTATTATTATTATTATTATTATTATTCCGAGTTTGATTCCAGGCAGTGACCTGAATAATAATAATAATAATAATA
>NC_068984.1:34037730-34039158 GCF_001194135.2 Octopus bimaculoides
TAATAATAATAATAATAATAATAATAATAATATCGAAAAATACCTTAGGAATGAGAACCCTTGTTCGAAATTTCCCCTAGACACCTGATGAAGGCTGGAGGGTATATCAGCTGAAATGTTGTATTAGCAACAAACAAGAGGAGGACAAATGTCTGTTAAATGTAAAGACTATAAATAATGTACATAATTCCTCATCTCTTAAATATAGAACTGTACTTTTTTAATGGTCTTTTACACATTAATGAATTCTAGTTATCATGGCTTTGCCTTGGCTAAGAATGCCTCTTGTATTTACCTCACCAAGAAGTAGGAGCCAATAATTCGCTCTCCTAGCATTAACCTGAGAGTGTCTCATCAAAGTTAATTTTATTTCTCATTACTTACAATTTCATTTCTGTAAGTATCTTAAATTGACCCATCAGACAAATGCATCTATAGCTGCTTGATTTTAGAGCCTTCTCTTTTCCCTTAAAATTATTGACAGTATTACTACAATACAAGTCATTGAAGGTGATACCTCCGTGAAGTACCAGACTGACTATGCAAATGTAGCCTACTTTAGGTATTCTTAGTATTTCAGTGGCTATCACTAATGTTCTGACTGCTTTTCTTGTTTTGATATCCGTCATTCAACTGTATAGCTGTCAACGTTAATGGTCTCTCAGTTAGATCGAGTTGATGCAATCCTTTTCTCTCCTTCATCTATTCCTCGCACTCAGAAATTTCTTATAGTAGCATTTCCATGCCTCTTCATTCTCTGCATGGGTGAATGACTATATCTGAAACATTTACCAATTTTTGCAGCATTTACAGCTTCATGCACATTTATATCTGCATTATCATAGCTGCTTCATTTGTATTAAAACAGTTTTCTGTTCTGTTGAAAAATGGGTTTGGTACATACATGCATTGCAACATAAATGAAAGGTTACCTACACATATAAGCACGTGAATGCATGTCTATGTATATATGTATGTATATAGATATGTATGTAGGTATGTATGTATGGGCATGTGCATGTATACATGTGTATGTGTGAATATATGTAAACATTGTACAACGTAACATACATAAATATCTTTCTCCTTATTTAACATTCATTATTATAACACATTAACTGAAAATTTACTCTTGTTCTCTTTATGATATTATCAAACTATATTCACTGTCAACATCATCATTAAAATCAATCCTCATCATCAAATATGTGGATGTACCTGTGCAAATTTAAGTGCATGTACCTGTGCAAATTTAAGTGCATGTATCTATGTATATATATATATATATATATATATATATATATATGTGTGTGTGTGTATGTATATGCATATATGTATATGTGTGTGTTTATGTATATGAATAGATATGTGTGTGAGAGTAGCTACGTTTGTACAAAATATGAGTAGATATGTACATACACACAGATA
>NC_068984.1:34039168-34039999 GCF_001194135.2 Octopus bimaculoides
TGTGTGTGTGTGTGTGTGTGTGTGTGTGTGTGTATGTATATGCATGCATGCATATGCATAGTTTTATTCGTATGTATTTATATATGTATATATGCATGTGCATGTATGTGTGTGTTTGTGTGTCTTATACATGTATGTATATACAAGCATGCATGTGTGTATTAACACTTGTATATGAAGTATTCGTATACATCAACATGCATTTCAATGGCTATCTGTGTTGCCGCCTCTATGTAAATATATTTTAGATAGATTCCCTTAATATGTGTATTTGTAGTTGAAAAACTGAAGATAACACATATTTACATCATATTTCTAAATCTAATCAAGCAACTCAATTTTCTAAACATCAATACAAGCAAGAGATACTTCGGTTAGAGAAATTTTCATTTTCTTTTATCACCGAGCATTTGTTATATTTCAAGCGTTGACCTTCAACACTGTGGATAATCTATATGGTGTAAAATCTACACAATTCTGCAGCTGTCTTATTTTAAGAAAAGTAAAGTGTGAGTGTTGAGACAGGCTCCAAAACCATATTAAAACATCCAAAGAAATATGTTGATAAAATCTATCAAATTGTAGTTCATTTTAATCAATCTTTGTTATGAAAAATGACCTTCAAGAAACATCATGATTCTTTTAAGATTATATGTTTCTCTACATACATATGTGTGTGTATAAATGTGTTTGTATATATATATATATATATATATATATACACACATACAAACACACACACACACATTTATATGTACATATACAGATATATATATGTACACATATATAAATACATATATAACTATATATATATATATATATATGTATATA
>NC_068984.1:34040068-34041588 GCF_001194135.2 Octopus bimaculoides
TATATATATATATATATATATATATATACACACATATATATATGCACACACACACAGAGGTATATATATGCATACATATTCTCATATATGAATACATATATATTCACTTGCATATATAAAAAATACATTTGTACATAAAAAGATATGCACACATGTATAGATATATATATATAATATATGCACTTAAATAGTATGTATGTTTGTGTGTGTGTGTGTGTGTGTTCGTACATTCTTTTGTATACATTCTCATAAACATGCACATACAGAAATAACCACACTGACACTCACACACATACTTGCATTTGCAAAAGCAAAATTTCTTTCCTAAAACATTTAATCTGTAAAATAAAACTCTACAGTTATATTTCACTAATATAGAATCCTCTTTGAATTTTTGCTTTCCTGGATCTCTGATTTAAGAACTGTCCTGAGTCAAAAGAAATGTTCTTATTTAAGAAGTAAACATGGAATAATTTGTTTCCCCCAAATCAAAAGCTTTGCATCAATAGTCTCCTACTTGTTCCACAAAACAGGTGCTACAACTACCAAAGTATTGATGATAATATAACATAGAAAGATACTGTGAACAAGAATAGTGCAACCAAAAAATAGAATTCTTGCAGTTCCAAACGATGCTGATTTTTGGAGGTGTTCTACCTTCACACTTGCGCTTATCTTTTTCAGCCATGTTGGTAGTTGAATGATTATTAAGGCAGTGAGCTGGCAGAATCGTTAGCACACCAGGTGAAATGCTTAGCAGTATTTTGTCTGCTGCTATGTTCTGAGTTCAAATTCCGCCAAGGTCAACCTTTGCTTATCATCCTTTCAGGGACGATTAAATAAGTACCAGTTACACACAGGGGTCAATGTAATTGACTTAACCCACTCCCCCAAGCTGCCCTTGTGGCAAACATTTGAAATTAATTATTATTATTATTATTATTATTATTATTATTATTATTATTATTATTACTAAGGCAGCAAGCTGGCAGAATCATTAGCATACCGGGTGAAAAGTTCAGTGGTATTTTGTCCAGCTGCATGTTCTGAGTTCAAATTCTGCTGTAGTCAGCTTTGCCTTTCATCCTTTTGGTGTTGATAAATTAAGTACCAGTTGAGTACTGGGATCAATGTGATCGACTGACCCTCCCCCACAAACTCCAGGACTTGTGCCTATAGTAGAAAGGGTTATTATTATTGTTCAGTAGTTTTATTTTTATAACGTGCTTTCACTTCACTACCGAGCGCAGCTCTGTGTGCCTTGGGTATGTGCTGTGGTTTGCTGTGATGCTCTTATGGTTACTGTATTGAAAGCGTTTTGCGTAGGATGTGTGCAGTACCCAGTAGTGCAATTTTCTGTATGTTATATATATTTGTAAGTCCTGGTGTTTTTGTTATGTATTTGCCTGAATATTTTTTTATTATACCTAAGGCACTTACTATGATAGGAATTGTTTCTGTTTTTAGATTCCACATTCGAGTTACCTCTATTTCCAGGTCTTTGTATTTTGGAAGTTTTT
>NC_068984.1:34042914-34047127 GCF_001194135.2 Octopus bimaculoides
AGCTGCACGTTCTGGGTTCAAATTCTGCTGAGGTCGACTTGGCCTCTCATCCTTTCAGGATCAATAAATTAAATACCAGTTGAGGACTGGGGTCGATGGAATCGACTATTCCCCTCCCCCAAATTTCAGGCCTTTTGCCTATGATAGAAAAAATTATTATTAATATTGTTATTGTCATTATTATTATTATTATTATTATTATTGATTTATGTATCATGTACTTTTTTTTTTCTTTATTTGCATCTTGTACTAATGTGTTTGGTTTAAGCACACTCTCACATACATGAATCACACATACTGGTACGCTCAAAACACAGTTCATTCTTGCTGTGACATTTATACAAAGAAAGGTAGGAAATTCTTTATATTTTACATAATTGCCAGACATTTTTTCAGCAGAGATCAAGTCTACTAAAAATATTCACTAAATAGTCTTTGTTTTCTTTCAGTCTGTTTTTTTAAATGAATAATTACGCTTAATTATTTGCTTTTCTTTAAAGCATTCTTGTATTTTCGTTGAGGTAAAATTTATTGTATTTAAATCAAATTAAATTATTTATTTTCAGCTTCAAATTTTAAAATGTTTCTTACATTTTTATTTTTTCTCCATTTATAAGTTCTGTCAATTCTTAATAATTTGAAAATATTCTTATAAAATAAAGTTGTTTGAAGCCAAATAGTTGAAAAAATAATGATGGTGTATATATTCTGAAATTTAAATCCTTGTGAATTAAAGTGCTAAACGAGTAAGTTTGAAGTCCACTTTCTAGCTTCAAAATCTGGCATTGGGCCTGCTCATAATGCCAATATGTGAGATTAAACATAAAACATTTTGAATGTCTAGATTTATTTAGGTATGTCTGGAAAGTATGAGTAATATTTATCTATCATTTAGAACCAAGATATCTGGCATCTTACAGTACTCAAGAAGACCTGTCCACCACAGCAGAATTGATACTGGTGCTAGTACCACATAAAAAGCATGCAAGCTGGTGCCACGTTAAAAGCACTGGTACTGGTTCCACAAGAAATGCACCCAATACACTTGGTAGAATAGTTGGCATTAGAAAGGGAATCCAGCTGTAGAAACCACGCCAAAACAAACAATGGAGCCTGGTGTGGCTCCCCAAACCTTAACAGCTCTAGTCAAACTGTTCAACCCATGTAAGCATGGAAAAGGGATATTAAATGATGAATGACAGAGTGACCACAACCTATGGAGTTAATTCAACTTAATAACTTAAAATATTTATTATAACTGGCTTTGAAGCTGTTAGAATAGTTATCATGCCAGATAAAAAGTTTTGTAGCATTTCTTCTGACTGCATATTCTGAGTTCACATGCTTCCAAGGCTGGCTTTGCCTTTCATCCTTTCGGGTGATAAAATAAATACAATTTGAACACTGTGAATGATGTACTCAACTAGCCTCCATTCTCATATGCCTATATATATATAGTCTTGTGCCTATATTGGAAACAATAATATAGTGGGAATCTTAGTGTTTATGCTTATTAACCACTATGAACAAAAGTAATCAGCACCAGCTTCAGTTTTACCATGCTCTATTTTTCTGTAACTAAGGAAATTTTCATCAGTTTTAACAAACACTGAGACACAAGACGAATAACAATGAGTTTACAAAACTACCGAAGTAAATACCAAAACTGCAAACTCAAATATCTGATGATATTTCTACTCATCAAAAGCCTTCCAACTATTTTACAACTATTTTAGAATTATTTTATAATGTCAAGCTATTTTATAACCAAAACCAGCTATCCAAACACTAATGAAGTTAGTGACTGTACACAAACCATAGTAATTATCAACTCATTGTTGAAATTTTGATACAGATAAGGATCGTGGTGGCCAACACAGAATTACTGCTACAACAAGAAGAGACAGAGCAAAAATATAAACCAAGAAACATAATGGCATAAACTGACCCATAAAATTAATCATTTCTGTATGAAATAATTATCAAACGAAACTTATTTTGTATAGAATTGGTTAATTCAAGGAATTTTTTTATTAAAAATTAGATGGTGTCTGTACTAAACCTAGTAGTGTTTGCAAGAATCAAACAATTTTTTCAATTACATATTTTGAAGAAAGCTTGTAAAATAGCCAAACTATGATGAAATCTTGGTTAGTTTATCTAACCTTTAGAACCCAAAATGCTGGTGCACTGGCATTATGCTAAGGCCTTATATTCCCAAAATGCTTGTCTACCAGCACATCATGTGTCTTCATTTATAAAAATAGCCACCTGAGCTGCTTAGCAACCAATCAGTGAGTATGTTATTTCAGCTCTTCGGCATACATATTCTATCATGAATTCCTTATTTCATGCTTAAATTTTGCCAAGAATGTCTTTGAAATGTGTCAGTGCTGAAGAAGCACTAACTCAGATTCTTAGTGATGATGAGAAGGATTTAGACGAGTTTGATTACAGTAATGAAAGTAATTTTAAGCAAGAAACTAGCAAAGAATTGCCCAATAATTCTAGCAGTGATCAAGGTGAACTTGTACATAGTGTAGACAATGCTGCAGGGCATGCCCAAATGCCCCAGGCTTATAGAAAGGGGAACGTAGTGGTGGGTGTGGAAGAGGCTTGAAGGCAGTAGTAAACATGAATATTCCTGCTCCCTGGAGACGAGATACAGCTGGTTTTACAGCAAAACAGTTTAGTCGTAGCCATCCAACAAGCCCAAAGGATATTGCACCTCATATAAATAGAGAAAGTGGCCCCTAAGCTTTTTATCCCTATCCTGGGAGGTTGTGCTTTGGGACATTTTGGTTAGAGAAAGTAATCAAAATGCCACATGTGTCAAGCCTGCTAAGCCCAATAACTATGCTGCAAAAAATGGTATGACACGATAGTAAAAGAGATGAAGGCCTTCTTTGGTTGAAGACTTGCCATAGAGATGTTGGTTCATAAGGATAGGTACTGGCATACAAAAGGCAGCTTTTTGACATCAACTCCAGGATTTGTGCATATCATGGTAAGGGACAGGTTTTTAGCTATATGGTCAATGTTACACTGTGTTGACAAGGATGATTTTAATGTAAATATGAAAGAAAAAACATATGTCACAGCTAATTATTGATTATATTTTGCCAAGATTTGAAAAACATTTTGTTCCTGAATGTGAGCTATCTTTAGAAGAAGGAATGATTCCAACCAAAAACAACTTATCCATAAAGACTTGAACATCTTGCATTTTATCATTTTTCACCATTTTGTACCCTTGTGTTGTCAAATAAGCATGTCTTTCAGCATATATTCTAAAATTTAAAAAATTCCAGTGAAACTCACTGGGAGCTTAGGGTTGTGCATTCAACTTCTGTGGGTGGTTAGGATTCAAAGGGTTAAAGTACAAAGGCTTTGCAGAATGCATTTCTTGCAACCACTTTTCTGAATGTTAAATATTTCATGCAACAATTCAGTTTTCTGACTGGATGAGTGTGCTGAGAACTCTGGGACATTATGAAGGTAACAATGAATATAAGAGGGGATATTGTGCTCATCATAGTTTAACATCCACTATCCATGCTGGCATGCATTGGATGGTTTGGCAAGCCAGGAGGCTGCACCAGGCTCCAATCTGGTCTGCCAAGTTATAATATTAAAGTAAAAATGTACATACATGCAGAGAAAAAAAACAAAGAGGACTTAACAAGGAAAAAGCATCGATCAGACATACCTGTTAGCTTTTCATTCTTATTTTTGTGTTATAGTTTTACTGCACATATAGATATCCATACACACTGATATATCTGTCTTTTTTTCTCTTTTGTCTCTCTTACTATTATTATTACTGTTATTTTTCCCCTTTTATAACTTGCTTGTAAATATCTGATTTTCCTTATTACCCCATTTGTATTCTCCCTTTTTGTATCTTATTTTAATTTACTTTATTTTATTAAACCTTTTTTTATGTCCTTACAAAAATCCCTCACACTGATGAAAATGACAATGTATAAATTTAATCATAATTACTATGGTTGTAATTTTTGCTTATATATTTGTTTTATCCTTTGAAACACATGTATGTATTGAATCCTATTTTGTATTAAATATAATTTTGATTCAACAACTTTTTCGCCTTCATTTTTCTATAATTGTTTATGGTATATTTATACCTATAACGATATTTTTCAACTGTATATATACATTTATATATATATATATATATATATATATATAT
>NC_068984.1:34047609-34054021 GCF_001194135.2 Octopus bimaculoides
TATATATATATATATATATATATATATATATATATATATATATGTATGTATCTATATGTGTACGTTAATATGTACATATTCTGCATATTCATGTGTTTGTGTGTTCGTAGTTGTGTGATTTTGTGTGTTTATGTGTGTCTGTGTGTACTTCTGTCTACTTGTGTGTGTTTGCCTAAAGCACTAAAAGAGAATGACTCTCTCTAGACACAGCAGTATATACATCTATATAAACATTTGGAAAAAATGAATAGGAAAGGCTTTTCTGATAATTTTTCCACTTCAGTAATTAGATACTTATAAATCATTAGGTGTATACAAATTGTGACTCTGTTTAGATTTTCTCACTTAAAAGCAACTTTCAAATGGTTCTTTTATTGGTATCAGAGTTTCTGTTAAAAGTCTTCATTTCTGTTTATAAAGGCAGGGATGTTAAACTACAAACACACACAAGCACTCACAGACACACGCACTCACATGCACACACACACACGCACACACACACACATACTCATGTGTAAATGCTCATACATGCATACATACAAACAATAGGGAGAACTTATTTACTCCTTCCATTTGGAGAAAAGCTAGTGCCTATTGTACCTGAAGTTGTTAAATATATTGGCATTTTGCAGAAGCTGTATGATTCTTCTATTTTTGTCCGAATCCCCACAAAGTGGTCATTCTAGGTTTTTTTTTTTTTGAATGGCTTAAGTGTAACTAAATGGGCCACACACTATAAAGGGGATCAGAACATTAGAATAAAATACATGGCTATTTTATGAACTTGTACATATAGTTTCGAAGACTCAGAAGAGAAACCTGAATGTAAATGAAAGGTAAAGAATTTATATCGTATATTGTTTAAGTCAGAATAAGCTGTTTTCATAGCCCTTTTGAAAGAAGTGTTGGAGCATTTCAACAAAACAAGTAACAAATTCTAAACCCAGGGTGTATTTGAAGGTTATCTTCTGCAATAATTTTTACTTTTGTTCTCAAAGAACACCAAGAAAATTCAAAGGACAGAATGGCACAATGTGAATCTGAAGCAAAGTTTTTGTTTGAAAATATCACCTCAAGTTATTCTAATGCTTTCAAATGTATTGTTACAAAAAGAATTTTCAGATGTGACAAGTGATAGTGATTCTTTGAGCAGAACTGTGGAATTTAGAAAACAAGTTCTAAATTAACTCTGTTACTGCTTGCTAATCTTGTTGCATAAGGAACTGACCTATATCAGCATATTGCAAAAAGGTTCAGGATCCTCTCAGAATTGGTAAGTAATTTTGAAAATGATGAGAGCAATATTAAACTAATATTAGAAAGATGCAGTTGATCACTAATTATAAACGTGCATTATCCATTCAGAGAATAGTAGCATCTTGGGACATCCTAAAAAGCAAAAAAAAAAAAAAGGAGGAAGAAAAAGCACCAATGAAAAGGCAAAGTACAGAAATTCTTTAGCTTATTTTTGGGCAACACCTATATTGAAGTGTTCCTTAATATTACTACAGCACTTAAGCTGTACTTAACAATGCCTATCATGATCTATGAAGCAGAAAGGAATTTCTCAAAGCTATCACATAACAAACAAATTTCATCATGATTGAAGAGTGCTTATGTTCTTTATCCGTACTGTCTGTACAAAATGCCATCACAAAGAAAATTTCATATGACACAATGTTGCATGAATATGTTGGTATAAAATGTAGAAGAAAAAGAGTTGTTGACATCATATGCAATTATTTATAACTTTATCAGCTTTGAGATTCTCTGTTTCAAAAAGAAGAAAGGGTATTTTGTCAAATGTGTTTCATATAGAATACATTCCCATAGGTGAGTGAAATGAAAGATTATATTAACTCTAGTCTTTGGCATGTTTCGTTTCATCAGTCCACAATGCATCAAGCATGCATCTCTAATTTTTATCTACTACCAACCCACAATAACTTGAAAACTATAAGATATATGAAATTTTTATTCATACCAGTAATTGAGTGTGAGATAATCCAATACACCAATTTAGATCAAAATCTGAGGCATACTGATTATATTTTCTTTATAGATTTGTAGCGACATGTCAGGGAACATTGAAGGAGATAACAAAGGTTACTTAGAAATTGCTGCTGCTAGGAAGAGATTCACTGAAGGCCCTATTTTCAAGAACTTCAGCTAATCACACCATTCTCCACCCCTTGGGCTTCAAAGTCTTTCCATGTACAAGAAAGCTTTTCAGATCTTGTTGGATGTTGCCCTATTGTCATTTAATATGAAAGGGCCTGCATACAGTTTGAGCTTCAGAGACACTGTATTTTGGTATGTGCAAGTGTTTGTGCTTGTATGCTTGCAGTTGTACTTATGTGTGCATATATACACACACACATGCATCTATACATATATACATTCATATATATACATGTGTTATTTTCAAACTAGTAGTGTTGTTAAACTACTGTTCACAGATTTATGCGATGAGACTCAATTAAAGTATTACCATAACTATTTTGTAACATGTACACACACACATACATGTATATGTATGTTTGTATGTATGTATGTATATGGATGTATACGACAAAGTATGTATATTTTATGCTACAGGTACATACATAAATGTCATTTAAATATATAACTACTCAACTTATGAGGTAGCATCAAAATGTTCTAAGATTAGTTTTGTAGCATGCCAACAGATGGCAGCACACAGTTGCATACAAAGTGAGAGGTAGCAGTGACCTTCATGAAGCAGTATGTTGAATGACATTGCTGTACTTACTTTACAACTTGTCAAATTTGAGTTTATGTGATCATGTGTATGTTGTAGTCTGTGATTTTGTCATGGACAAGAAGCTGGAATAGAAACCAATGTGAAATTTCATTTTAAAATTGGTATGCCTGCTACGAAGACATTGAGCATTCTTCATCAAGATTAAGGTGACAAGGTGATGGGTAATATGCAATGTTTCAAGCTACACAGGCACTTCAAGAGTGGAAGAACATTCCTAGAAGACAATGCACAATCTACAAGACATGTTGTGAGTGTCATCCACGGAAATGTGGAGAAAATTCCTCTGCTTGTTGAGGATCGTGAGAGGACAGTCAACGACATTGCTGATGTTGTTGGTGTATTGTATGGGTCCATAAATGCAATCCTGACATCTGAATTGAATATGTGGTGTGTCTCTGCTAAGTTTGTGCCCCACCTGCTGACCACTCAGCAAAAAGAGCATTGCATTGAAGTCTGTCAAGATTTCTGTCAGTGTGCTTCTGATGACCCATCACCACTGATGAGAGTTGGGTCTATGGATATGACCCTGTGACGAAGCAGCAGTCGTCACAATGGAAGAACCCTTCATTTCCTGAACTGAAGGAGTGTCAGAGCTGAAGCTCAATCAAAAGCACTCTCAGAATGTTTTCCGACACTCATGATATTGTGCATCAAGAATTCGTTCCTCGGGGCCAGACTGTCAATCAAGAGTTCCATTTGAGCCTGTGCCAAAGGCTCAAAGTTGAGATATATCACACCTACATTTGAGTGGTTGAGCTAATGTTTCAGTACCCAGTTATAATGTTGTAGCAGATGTGTGAGGCAGCTCCTCCTTTAATGGAAGTCATATTGTGTGCTTGTAAGCAAATTATTTTCCTCTAGAAACGTGATCAGCCTCCATCTGATTATGCATTTCATGATCTTGCTAATATGTGAGGTCAGAGAAATAGGCTAACAATTTCTAGCATCTCCTTTGCTTCCTACTGTATAGACAGGGCATATTATACCTTCTTTTAAGAACCTGGGAAGTTTAACACATGCTAGAAAACTCTGAAAAAAGTATCTGCAATGGTTTTGTGAGACCTTTCTTGCACGTCTTTATATGTATGTGTGTATATATATACATATGTATGTATGTGTGCATATAAAGAAATGTATGTATGTGTTTATAAACACATATATATGTAAATCTACATATCTATATTTATATCTATCTCTCTATCTATCTATTTATCTGTGTGTGTGTGTGTGTGTGTGTGTGTGTGTGTGTGTGTGTGTGTGTGTGAGTAGTTGGTGTTAGGAAGGGTATCCAGTGTGAGTGGTTGGTGTTAGGAAGGGCATCCAAGACAGTCTTGTGAAACCGTCCCTCCCATGCTAGCATAGAAGGTGGACATTAAACGATGATGCTGATGCTGCTGCTGCTGCTGCTGCTGCTGATGATGATGATGATGATGATGATGATGATAATTATAAATAAAGAGAGAAATGTGCTATGACAAAATTTATTTTGCCATTCAATATTCATATTTAGCAACAATTGTTTCACAACTTAATATTGTTGTTAGATAGGATTATCCAAAGATAATTCTCTCTTTAATTATAATTATATTTCTCTCTTTAATTATAATTTTACACACTACTTTTATTTTGCCTTTGCATAATACTATATATTCTATGTGCTTTGTAGAATGATACATTAAGGAGCTTTTTTTTATGGGTACCTCTGGATTAATTGAATCCATATAATGCTATATTGTGACTTCAGTTAATGTATGTGTATGCATGTGTGTGTGAACTATTGAATATATCACATATACATATATATGAAACAGAACTCCAAAAAAGAAGACAATGGAAAATATGTGACAATATATAGTACATTAGTCATTTTAATTAACTGGGATTCGGGTGAATTGACATGTTCCAAAGAATACTATTTTTTATTTAGTTTTCTTTGCCTTTTGTAAATTTAGGTGAGCTTTGATTGATTTTTATCTCTCATGATATACAGCTTTGACTAAAATTATCGTGCTCACTATATTAAATGTGTTAGTGTTTTCTTCACTATATCAAATTACTTCTGATATAATAGCAAACATTCATATTCTATATTTAGCATCAAGTAAATAGAAAATTTCCACATAAAAATAAATTAGCAACAATAAAATTCTAACAATTGACATTTTATAAATATATCGCATATTAATAAACTTGAATTCCAATTGCACACAAACATGAACTATCCTTTTTATACTAATTTTTTGAAAAGTATTTCTAAAGCTTCTCAAAAGAACACAAACTTTGATATAGTAACTATGTACTTTCTATCAATACTATAATCTGAATCTCTTCATTTACGAACATATGCGAACAGCAATCCAATTAATAATAATAAAAAACAAAACAAAAGATACAAGATCAGACACATAACTCATATACTCCTCAAACACCTAACATTTCTGAGAATCACTGCTTAAACAAACATTTTCAATAACCTATATTGATTCTTGAGTCAAAAAGTTTCAATAACATATATCAGTGTTGCCAAATCCCCAGGTTAAGGAAACTAAATTAAATAGTTACCATTTGCAAACTGAACCAATGTTGAACCAAATCAATATCCTACAGACACATTGGTCTTTTAAACTTTCTATCAAATATATTAGGAAACCTATCTGATAAACATCACTAAGCTGTACGGCTCTCCTATGGCTTCTGGCCTCTGCATTCAATCTTCACACTTCCCAATAAACCTCAAAGATGGAGACTACATTCTTTCAAAATTTCAAAATATATTAAGCAGCACCTAACTCCCAAAGAAAATACAAAAGGTGTTGTTTGATTCACACTGGTAGTAAATTTTCATATTTAATTCCTTTGTTGGTAACAAGTCCAATCATTGTTACTAACTACTGTTGTGTGTGCCCTGGTTATATCAAACATAAGAAAGAAAAAAAAGAAGTCACACATATAATTTTCTAAATAAGGTGACAAGCAGTTGCTATTTCAGTCACCTTTTCTAAATTAAATATATTTTATGGCCCTTGCTCATACCTCAAAGCAAACAAAACATACTCTGCTAAAGTTAATAGAATTATTACTTATCAAAACTTCCTTCATATAGCTAAATATCGACTTTAAATAAACAAATTACGCATCTTCTAGACTAGATTACTCTTTCTTAACATCAACATTACCCCATTACTGTCATATATATATATATATATATATATGTATATATAGTAATCAATAAGAAAATGGAGGGGAATACGGGGTACGCATCAACTCGCAGACATAGTATTATGCCAATTTACCTGTTTATTTTTCAACTAAGGGGACAATAAAAGCAATATACAAACACATATGACATATTGTGTCATATCAGTAATTATTCACAAACCTTAACTTTCTTGAATTATATATATATTATTGAGTGAGAGAGCAGTGCATGCCATCAAAGTGACACTGGGGTAAAATATACGAAGCCAAATATACCCATCATGACTACCCGTCTGATAAGGATACACCAGGCACATACATCTCAACTGTATGTGTGCGACATGGTGATCTCATGTATGTGTGTATGTATGTATGTATGTGTGTATATCATCATCATCATCATCATATATATATATATATATATATATA
>NC_068984.1:34054596-34055681 GCF_001194135.2 Octopus bimaculoides
TATATATATATATATATATGTGTGTGTATATATATTACAGTGAAACATGGGCCATGACTGCTGAAGACATGCGTAGGCTTGAAAGAAATGAAGCTAGTATGATCTGCTGGATGTGTAATATCACTGTGCACAAACAACATAGTCTAAGTGCCCTGAGAGAAATGTTGGTCATAAGAATCATCAAATGTGGTGTACAAGAGAGATGACTGCGCTGGTATGACTGCGCTACATATGGTTGAGGAGAGCTATGTGAAGTGTCACTCCCTAACAGTGGAAAGGATCCGTGGAAGAGTGAGACCCAGCAAGTCATGGGATGAGGTGATGAAGTATGACCTTTGAACATTGGGCCTCTCAGAGGTGATGACAAGAGACCAAGGCCTCTGGAGATATGCTGTGATTAAGAAGACCCAGCAAGTAAAGTGAGATCACAGCTGTAGCCTATACCAGTGTTGCATAACCAGCCCAATTAAAAAGTACCTTTGAATCATCAGGTGACATGCTGTGCTTGAGGACACCTATTGAGTCAAATAAAATCAAATATCAAAAACCAAAATTAAATCACAATAAAAAATGGAAATTTTAGTTGTGACCGATGCCAGTGCCGCCTGACTGGCTCTCGTGCTGGTGGCACACAACAAGCACGATTGTTGCGTGGGTGGTTGTCAGTGCCACCTGATTAGCTCCCCATGCCAGTGACATGTAAAAAGCACTATCCTAATGTGGTCGATGTCAGCCCCACCCTGCCCCAACTGGCTCCTGTGCTGGTGGCACATAAAATGTGGTATCTGAACGTGGCCGATGCCACTGCTGCCTGATTGGGTCACTTGCTAGTGGCATGTAAAAAGCACCCACTACACTCTTTGAGTGGTTGGTGTTAGAAAGGGCATCCAGCTGTAGAAACACTGCCAGACCAGACTGGAGCTTTGTGCAACCTGCTGTCTTCCCAGACGCCAGTCGAACAATCTAACCCATGCCAGCATGGAAAACAGACGTTAAACAATGAAGATGATGATATAAGTAACATATATATGTATATGTAATATATATTTATATATAGATAAATATACATATATACATATATATGT
>NC_068984.1:34056555-34079107 GCF_001194135.2 Octopus bimaculoides
ATATACATATATATATATATATATATAATACATATACATATGTATATATATACATAAACAGAAATGCCTTCAAACAATGAAATGATGGCTAAATTCTTCATTGTCCCTCAAATTTCATATATCTTTAGTAAATGAATGCTGGGTATTCACCAAAGTAACAAAAGGAATGAATGAAATGTTGGATAAATGGATGACAGAGGAGGTGTTGCTTTTGACTCTCCATATGTTTACTATTAAAAGTTAGAATTGGACAAGACTCTCTGATTAGGAACTTCAAAAGGATTTATGGAATTTTCATTTCATAGAATGATTTGTTTGTGAACCAGTTCTGTTATTAGATGAACATAAGAAGGAGAGAGAGAGAGAGAGAAAAGCATATGTGTGTTGGTGGGGTGGGGTGGGAGCATCCTCCACCAGAGCGTAAGCATCCCTTAGCTTGTAGGCGTTAGGACATTCCTGTTGCTGATTCTTCACATTTGGCAGTTCTGGTTGTCAAACATCAACTGTTATTGATTGCAGCTTGACAAGAACATATGACTGTGTTCTTTTTCTCTGTTCTTCTGCCTACACTGCTCTTAGACCTTACTTGTCTTCTTGTCATCTGCCTTCTTGCCAAGTTAGCTTAAATAAACTTGGCTGATTTACATTCAACAACTTAGATTCATTAATTTAATGGTGATGCCATCAAATACACATGCAAAATTTATTGGTCACCTGTTTACTGATATTGGTCAGTAAATTCCATGTGTAGTTCTTCCATGGCAGTGTTTACTTTTCTTCTGATGGCATCATCCAATTTGATCTGGTATTTTGCTTATGGAAATTTTTGTGATTGAAAATTACAAGTTCCTGGATTAAATGAAGGTAGAGACATATTGCATATCAATATGTTTTCAAAATATGCCCACAGCCATATGGCATAGTGATTAAAAGCATGGGCTACTAACCCCAAGATTCTGAGTTCGATTCCAGGCAGTGACCTGAATAATAATAATAATTATAATAGTAACATAACTTTCATTGCCTTATCTATCATCTTACTGTCAGCTAGTATGGCTGGTTTGTCCTGTTGGATTCAGATGAGGAAGGCTCCCTTTAGCTCATTCATTCTCTTCATTTAATAACCTTTCAAAGTAGCTCTTCCACATATCTTTCTTTTCAGGATCGCTAAGAGCAAGTGGCTATACACACTTCTGGCACACAACATTTCGATTCTCTCTAACACACTGACAGACCACCCTAAACACTTCAAATCTCTGATCTTCATACTGTAAGACATAGGCAAACCTCTTTCTCTTTGCATCTGTCCTAGCTAGATAAACCTGATGTCTAGATCCTCTTTTAGCTTATATGGTTCTTTGTTACCCACCACTTTTCCACTCTTTCCAAACCCATCTCTCCTCTTTTATGGCCCTGTCAATCTCACTGCTTTATCACCTTGGTCCGTCAGAATCTCTGCACCAACCACAGATTTGGTCTGTTGTTCTCAGTAGATTGTACCACAAGAACATCCGTTTCTCATCTATATTGTATGTCTCTGTCTCTTCTTTCTTCTCATTGAAGTCTTCATTAAGGACATTTCTAAATCTCTGTCCATTTGAAAGATCCTTGAGCTTCCATAACATCTTTTCTCATATCAGTTTGTCACAGGATCCTTGTAGCCTTAAGTCTAAATTTGCTAACCACTAACCTATGTTGAGTTGTAAATTGTTCACCTGGGAAGGACTGGGCATTCATAAGCATAGTTCTGTCCCTGTTTCTGGTGAAGATGTAGTCAATCTGGCAAGCGTGCCACCAGATTTATAATTGATCAGATGGTTAGCAAGTTTCCTGAAGCTAGTGTTGCAAACCATTAAGTTATTTGCATCACAGAATTCCAGCAGCCTTGTTCCCTCCTCTTAAAATACTTATCCCTGTGTCTGGAGCTCTTAAAAATAGGTGGCTAAATCTATCATGACAGTTTGACCATTTCACCATAGTAAGAAAATCACATTAATCTAAGTACAATTTTGTTGTGGAAAAGTTATGATCTGGGGGTAGGGAATATCACCCACATAATTGCAGACATGCACCAAACAAATAAAATGAACATTACAATGAATTCAAAGATCTGCATACCAAAGATATATCCTATGTAGCCATTTCCTGTCAAATACAACTGCATCCAATAAGATATACTATACATTGTATTCAAATGTTATTAACACCACTTTCATGAAAAGAAGAATGAAATTAAGAAACAGAAAACTAATTTGTTCGATTAAAAGTTTTAAAATTTAAAAACACAATGAGAGAAATAAAGAGACAATGAAATAAATCTTCCCATGGAGAGATTTATAGATAAAAAATAAATCTCTCCATAGGGTGATTTCAATAGATTTTATTCTACACATGAAAAATTGTGATACTTTATACATACTTTATAATAATATGATAAAATAAACAAAAGTTATGTGTATTTTAAATTACTCTCATGGCTTTTGCATGGTGTTATTGCTTCAGTTTCAATTCATTATTTCAGATAAAGTCACATATGAAACAAGTATTAATACCACTCCAAAATTATTATACAAACATTTGCTGGAAGTAAAATACATCAGAGAACCACTTTTAATTTCACAATTTACGCACTATAATTAAAATTCAAATTTCACTTTTGGAGTTTTAATTTCTCATTTTATGCTAGTTTTCTCAGAGGAGTTGAACTGAAAATAGAGAAATATAAGATTATACTCTTCCTTGCCATGAATAAATAAGGATTTCTTTGGCTAGGCATACAGCCAGTTTGATAGTTGATAGATAATAAGTTGAGATAGTACTTTCTATGTTTTATTGATAATCATTTTATCAAACCAAAAGTATTGAAATATATACTCTAAATATATAGCATTTCTGCTAACTAATCAAGGCTTATGAGGCATCAATACATTTTGGAGACATGTTAATACTGCACACTTACACACATATACATACATGTATGCACGCACACATGCATATTTACATATTATAAATGAGATGACTTCCTGTTAATAAGATTAAAACTTAATGGATTATTAACCTCATCATTCGAGATGGAAAATGCAAATATTGAAAAATGTAATGCATTTGGTACAACCATCAATTAAATATTTACATTACAAACATCAAGCATATATTCGCCAGCAGAAATTACTCAATTTTGTATTCATATTTTTTTATTCACATTTTAATGGAACCACTCTTAATTCTGATCTAACTACACACTTGCACAAATATCTGTACACCAAA
Organism: Octopus bimaculoides; assembly: GCF_001194135.2. Classification (NCBI taxonomy): domain Eukaryota; kingdom Metazoa; phylum Mollusca; class Cephalopoda; order Octopoda; family Octopodidae; genus Octopus; species Octopus bimaculoides. The sequence goes on from NC_068984.1 coordinate 34,059,823, forward strand.
CATCTCTCTTATCTTATATTGTTTATGTATTTTTCATTCATTGAACTGCAGTCATGCTGAGGCACTGATTTGATTGGTTTAGACAAACAAATCAACCTTAGTACTTACATTTCTTTTAAACCAAGTATTATTTTAGCAGCCTTTTTTGCTGACCTGATACATTATAGGGACATAAACAAATCAACACCGGTTACCAGGTGGTGATAAACAAACACACACACACACACACACACACACACACACACACACACACACACACACACATTTATATACAACAGGTTTCTTCTAGTTTCCAAAACCAGATACACTCAGAAAGCCTTGGTCAGCCCAGGACTACAGTAGAAGATATTTGCCCAAGGTGCCACACAGTGGGACTGAACCCAGAACTATGTGGTAGGGAAACCAATTTTTTACCACAGAGCCATGCCTGCAACTATCAAAATATTTGTTTGCTTTTACTTTCACTAGTTTCAGTAATCATATAAATAAAATGTTTATTGTATTTATCTCAAAAAGGTAAAAAAGCAAACTTGCCCTGGATATAAAGGAACCTGCAGCTGATAACCAACCTTGAAACTGAAACCCAAATGTTGGTGAACAATGCTACTATATCTGGTACAAATTTTGGCACAAAGCCAGCAATTTCAGAGAGGAGAGAAAATGAATTACATCAACCCCAGTGTTCAACTGGTACTTATTTTATCAACCTCAAAAGAATGAAAGGTAAGCATTTTGCCTGGCAAGCATTTTGCCTGGCAAGCTAACAGTTCTGCCAGTTCACATCCTTATATATTTAGTAATATTGACCAAGAAAAAATTGCCACTGATAAATAATTTGTTTTATTCTGAGAACAAGGCCTGAAATTTTGCAAGATGACAACTCCAATGCTCAACTGATGTTTATTTTATTGACTATGAAAGAATGAATGGCAAAGCTGACATTAGGAGCACTGAAATTCAGAATCTAATGACGGACAAAATTCCCCTGAGTATTTTATTTGTCATGCTAATGATTCTGCCATTTCACCACCTTATCCAGCAAAACATCTGTGACATCAGCTTGTGGCAGGCACTGTTAGTTTAAAAGCGACAATAATCTGACTGAGCTTACAGTCTTGTGGGAAGAATGATGCAGTTAAGCACTTGAATGAAAGAGTTCCAACTACCAAACCTTTTGCGTAATTTCTGAGAAAAGGAAGGCAGGCATGGATAGAACTAGTCAAGTTCAGCAGCAGAAGATTCCCTACCCAGTTAGTAAAGGGAAAACTTAAACCTAATGAAATAATAGGAAGAGAAAGAAAGGAGAGAAAGGTAACTGTGCACAGGCTGGTAGTAGCCATCAACAGGTTGTCCCGCAGGAAACTCCAGTTGTCTTCCACATCATGTGATGCTATATCCTCCTCTATTTCATCAAAAGCTTCAGGTAATACATCTCTAAATCTCTGTCTGTTTGCAGGATCCTTGAGCTTCCAGACTCTTATTATCCATGCTGGTCATCTTCTGGGCATCCGTTTAGCCCTGATCCTGAAGTCGCTAACTTCTAATCTATGTTGTGGGGGTGCATTCTTTACCTGAGAAGGTGTTGGCATTTATAAGTAGCCATCTTTCCCACTTCCTAGCAAGGATGTAATCAATTTGACGAGTGTGTCCACCAGATCGGTAGGTGAATAGGGGACTGGCAGGTTTCCTGAGGTTATTATTATAAACCATAAGATCATTTGCATTGTAGAACTTCAGCAGCCTGGTTCCCTCCTCATTGCGGGAACCGAAACCATAGCCTCAATGCATGCCATGGAAGCTCCCTGCATGTTGTCCAATATGCCCATTGAAGTCACCAGCCACAAAGAGAAGGTCCCTGTCATTCGTCGACGGGGTAGTCTGCAAGAGGGTGCCATAAAATCGGTCTTTCTGTTCATCAGGTAGCCTTGGCTGAGAGAAATAAGCCGAGATAATGGTTGCTAACCAATGTTGCAAAACTAATCTAATCGTAAGTATTCTATCACAGACTCTGACTATTTCGATTACCTTATCAACCCATTTCTCCGCAAAGAAGTATACCCATGACCCTGACCCTGTCATTGTTCCCTGTCCAGAAAATCTTATACCTATGTTCTTTGCCTGTGAGGAACCTAGCAGAACTCCCTCTCCACCTTACTTCTTGGATGCATCACAAATTTACATGTCTCTGTTCAAGTATCTCAGCAATCTCACCAGATCTACCTTTCAGTGTACCAGCATTAAGTGTGCCAACTCTGAGAGTGTGGGAGGTGTGGGTCTGTGAGACCCTTGGATGGAGGACAGCAGTGTCATGCACCTGAAAAGAATGCTTGCATTTGCCAGAACTGGTAAACATACAATAGCCTTCAAACTGCATACACTACACCAAAGCACTCTGAAATGGTCATATTAGAGCTTCCAGTGTGAATTTCAAGCAGTACAGCATGTCTTTTCCAAATTTCTAACAGAGTGACTTGTGTCATGATGCTGTTCTTGTCACAGATGGTGCCCAACTGACTCTTCTATACCATGTAGTCAGCAAATACAAAAACAAATAATGTAGAAGCACAAAATTAAAAATATAAAATGGCGACAATTTACCCATCGCACACTGTATACACATGCACGCACACACACACACACACACACACACACACACACACACACACACACACACACACACACACACACACACACACATACATATGATTAGACCAAAAATCTTAGGATTCATAAAGGTGCTTGCTCCTTATCTGTATTTGACCTACACATTTTATCGTATATCAACGCATTTGCTTTGATTTGAATATCTTTCTTTATCTTTTTTACTTAAGTATTCCATTTCACTTAGCACATATTGTATTCATTTATGGTAATATAGTAATATATTATGGCTATATAGGGATCCATAATTACATAGCATATCTTTTCTAAGCTTAAACAAGGGGGGAATTTTTTAACACTATATAGTATATATGTTCTCTGATATTGTAGAATTTATATCTATAAATTGTCATTTCCACTCAAGTACTCCATTAATCGTTAGACTTCTCAACATTTCACATGATCAACTTGTTAAATCTTATTGCTGTTTATGAATAAGGACCCTTGTTTCTGATCATTTATTCAAGAATTTTTTAAAATTATAAATTTAGTTTTTATCTTTATTCAAAGAAAGACTATTTGATTTTTACCATCATTTCAATTTAGGTATTTCATCACTCATCATTAAGGCTACTTCATTAGAAGTGTTCACTTTTACCTATTTATTTGCATTGACTGTTTGCAAAGGATAATATAAATCAAATATGTATGGGCGTACTGAATGATGTATAAAAAAAGAATTATTAATGGATAGAACTTTTAATTTACTTTTTAGTTCAAGAAAAATGGCGGCTTTTTTTTTAAAGAGGATGGAAATCATTTGAATTAAGAAATAATTTTATAAAATTTATCCTCATGTTTCACAGAAAATGGAATTGATGTTACAGTAGATGGTAAAAGTAATAACCTTGTTCCAATTTTTATAGCAAAGTATTAGTAACTTTACCACACAAGTCATATAGGGATAAATGTGTCCTTCCATTCATAAAGCACACACAGACACTCACACACAAAAGGTAATTTTTATTTCTTACAAAACACATATATACAAAATTACACACATAATAACACATATGCATGGAACTACGCAAAAGCTAAGTTGAAATCGTGGCAGATGATAACTAAAGAAAAACAGTGTGCGTGCATATTTCAGCACTTCTCACTATCTCTGCCTGTGACAGAATGTGCACCAACATGAGATAGTTGTCTCCATAATAATCAATCCTTGGCAAGAGGATTCAGAAACATCTTGATGAGTGATGAAATACCTAAATTGAAATGATGGTAAAAATCAAATAGTCTTTCTTTGAATAATGATAAAAACTAAATTTATAATTTTAAAAAATGCTGTGATGTTATCTCTCCAGCGCTTAGGTTGCCAACCTCTGTTCCTCTTTCCGTTAATTGTACCTTCTAAACAGATCTTGCAGATGCCACAAACCACTAGTTTAGTGTGGCCAAGCAGTTTGAGTACTTTATTTTGGATGACAGAGATGACTGGTGGTAATCTGGTTATTTGTCTAAAATCTGCAATTCTACGTGGCAAGACAGTTCAGTGCTGGTAATAATTTGCATTACATGATTCTGAAAGACTTCGAGTTTCTGTAGTTCAAAACAAGTCCAGTTGACACATTCTAGCCTATATAAGACTACTAGAAGAACATGGGTACTATACATGCTTGAATCTATGTGGTATAGGATACATTTGGAAGTAAGTGCTATTTTGTTCTTATCAAAGGCAGGCCAACCAAGGGAATGGTGTATAGAACATCCTAGAACCCCATAGTGAATTCTATTAGGGTAATTCACCCCTCAGTGAATTCTATGAGGCAAGTTCAACCCTCAGTGAATTCTATGAGGCAAATTCCTGTTATGTACATTTTAATGCATAGCACAGATGTTCAAGAATGTTTACGCGAGAAGTCCTCATACTCCAATTCCAGACACATCTAACCATGGTTATTTGTAGCAGTATTGTTTTTTTCCCAACAGGTTTATCTCTAGTGGAAGGAGTTCAACTAACTTTATTATGCACTTCTCACATCAATTCTGCTTCCAAGTGCCAAACGCTATTACGTATATCTCATTGACACATCGACCTCTCTTTTTGCATGAGAGGGCATAGTTAATGCAGTCTTTTTTTTCTTTTGAATCATGCTGGCAATAGCTTGGTGTGTTTTGAATTTTTCATCCATATCCCAAACAAATGCGATCCCTAAGCTCTTGTTAACTGCATATCTTAATGATTTAATGGGTATAGTTGTTAACTATGAACTAGAACCTTTTTCAGAGGCTAGTTTTAGATTCCACTTCATTTTATCATTCAGTCTGCTCATCAAATCAGAACATTTTTTTTGTGTAATATCCTCTCTTTAATGACCTTTACCACTTGATGCTAACCTACTCCTTATCAATAACTGAAAAAGTCTTTTTCTTGCTGGTAGCCAGGCTTGATGTTATTTCATTTGATGTGTAATATTTATGATTTGACCATGTCACAAAGTTGGTCACCCAAGTCCCACAGGGAGGTTTAATATTCTCCATTCAGCTTCAGACATCCTTTATCCAGGAAGGGCGGAAATGAACTTCTCTCTAATTATATTTACTAACGGTTGAAGTAAATGTCATATTAGGAACAGTCCATTGGATGAAAATCCAACGGTGAGATATTATCTTTCTGGATGTCGAGTGGGTAGATTGAGATTCATTTTAAGCAACTGATGCTAATTCTGCAACATCTTGACTACATATTCCTTCCAAAACTAGTAATTATCAATAACTGCTCCCATGTGACATTCTTTACCAATTGTTATTTTTGCTCTTGTGTCAGCAAAGATTTCTTTTGCCTTTGGTTCAAATCTATCTTTAAGTATCAGTACTGCTTTTGCAGGTTGCAAGAAATAGTCTTATTTAGGAGCAGCAGTGCAAAGTTAATCCCACCATTAATTTTTTTTTTTTTTTCTCAGTCAGTCTCCTACTGAGGAACTATCATTTGCATACAATTGTTTACACTTTTCTGAATCTACAATATCTGCTAGTTGGTCTGTCATGGGTTTGGCACCTATACCATAAAAAACCTATGGCAGTAATGTCACCTTGAGTATAATCTTCTGAAAACAAAATTTCACATTTCTCCCAAGGAATGAGTTTTGCAAGCTTTTGATAATAAGTGTTGAGGAGGTATTGGTAGAATGGAGGACATATTTGTACACATATTATGTGTGTGAAAAATTAGCAAAAGTTCCACACCCAATGAAAGACAAGAGACATTCAGAAACTGCAAAATTGAATGTAGTTCATGCTCATGGTAGTTATCTCAACCTAACGTTGGGATATAGGCAACAATTTTCCCAAGAATATCGTTAAAGAAATGCAAAATATCTATTGTACAAAAAAGAGCATCACAAAATAGAGGTTTTGAAACAAAAATTGGTCAGCATGTAATTAGTAATCAACAAATAGTTCCTTATTGCCTTCTTTTGAATGCTCACATACATGTAGACTACAGTAATTCCATAAAGTCAATCAAGTACATTGTAAATATATTAATACAGTTTATGATGTTGCTGCACACATTATCTAACAACAGACATTTCAAGGTGAAATCATACAATTGTAGATGGGGCAGTAAATTTGTAGCAATGAGGCTGAGAATTGGTTTGCTGAAAGCTGGATTATTTGATCTGACTATGTGCTGTTCCCAAGTAAAACCAATTACAATATCTAGGTTTAACTAACATGTTTATTACAAATTATTGTTACAATTTTTAGTTTACAAAAAGCTGTTATGCAGAATAACAGCAGTGAGTGATAATATATGTTTAGAGAGAGGAAAAAATATTATTTGTGCTTAATAAGAGGTGAGAATCTTAAATGTTCATGCTTGGCCAGAGAAGATATTTTTACATGAGGTCAGAGAGACATGGTTGCCAGCTAACCAAGATGTTTGTCCTTTCAAATTCTTTCACATCCTCTGTGTTATTTTTTCTCATGCATTTTAATTTATAACCATAATTTGGTGCAAAACAGCGTGCAAATTTCAATTAATCTTAATACCACACAAATGTGACAGCATCATTTGGTTGAAATATGGCTCAGAGTCACCTGATAAGAACCGTTGTCCCCAAATATGGAAACTGAATAACTGTGGCTTTTTTTTTTTGCCTTACTTAATTTACAGGGTTTCAAATGTTGAGTATTGCTACAAAACTTTTTAGAGAATACATAAATTCTTTATTTATGAACGATATCCTCCAACATAACTGGCTATTCATGTAACGAGTAGACAGAGAATGTATTTTATAACGGAAACTGCTGCTCAGACTTCCCTAGCTCCAAGGGAAACTATATTAACAGTATTTTTCAGACTTTGCTAGAAAGATACTTTCACTAAAACAATGTTATACTATATTATTATACATCAAACAATTAACTCCGGAGTTGTAGAAAACAAAGTGCTGAGGTTGATTTGACAATGTTCTGAGAAGAGATTTATACTATACACCCAACTCAACAAGAATGGTTTTAAGGCTGCTTTTTCATGGAATTTGTGGTTCTCTAACCCTTCTTCACATTTGAACCATTCATGGTCATGTCTGTGTTTCTTACAGAGCAGCATCTTTTAGATTAGAATTACTGCAAGATGACATTCATTGAATGGCAGCTATGCTAGATGCTACAATGTCTTACATATGATGAAACTTGGGGAAACCCATTTTTCAACAGAACAGAAAACTGTTTTAATACAAATGAAGCAACTATGATAATGCAGATATAAATGTGCATGAAGTTGTAAATGCTGCAAGAATTGGTAAATGTTTCAGTTTCTCTTTGGGAAGCGCTACTAGTTTAGTAGTAAGAAGTGGTGGCCAATAATGCCTTGCTTTAGATTATCCACTAATGAAAAATTGTTACTGTACTGCTTTCTGATGCTCATCCACTTGCTAAAACTGAAGACATCATGTGTTCTATATTCTACAATGAATTCTACAAACTGGATTGGAAAGCAACTGAACATCAGATTCCATTCCCCAATGTTAAGAGATGCAGCTTATTCCAGTTTACAAGTTTTAGCTTTAGTGTAACTAAGGTTATGTGCATTTTGAAAAGAGTGGTGGAGGGTATAATTGCTGATGATTTCGTGAAAGGATTTCGTGCCTATTTTGGGGATATTATTGTGATTAGCAAGACTAATTGAGAACGAAGATGAGGCATTAAACAATGACAAATGTCATCTCCGCTTCGCATTCATTTGTTATCTGGGATGCAAATTGCCATATAAATACTTGCTGCCTGACCGTGAAAGACTGAAGCTTGCAGTACCCGGTAGTACTAAACAACTACATATATGTGTTTTCTTTTCTTCTTTTTTTTCTCAGTTACTAATCCAAATGAATGCCTCTTTTCTTAGAAGTAATTAATAATTAATCCCTTATTAAACCCTACACTGCAAAAAAAAAAAAAACAAGGGAAGAAAAGAAAATGATATTTATGCTTAGAACTTCAGTGCTCATTCTCATCGATCTAATGTGAAGTTACATGACGTTTTTGAAATTTATGCATCCAGGAATTACATCTTTAAGTACCCTTTTTTGTCTTGGGAAAAAACTCTCATCTATTGAGGAGGAGGCTTTTGCTATCATAAAAAGCATGGGAAATAATGAATTACTTCAGGGTTGTTTTACCAGCACACACTTGGCAAGCCATATCATTTGTATTTTGACAAAAAATGCTAATAGAAAGCAAGGTATAAGATTCTTTATTGAACATAGAGTGATCATTACCTATCCTATAAAGATGACAGTAACTGGTGCCATCATCAGATACTTCTCTGTAGCATCTTCTAGAATTACAGATTCACATAAGCTTTTGTGCTACTCTGGAGTGACTCAGCTATAGCAATTTGAACTTGCTGTCTTCTTAGGAAGGTGTTGAAAAATTTTTCATGAATACATAGCATGCCCAGAATTGAAATTGTGATTCTATTGTCTCCATCATACTAAACTTAAGTTCACACTACCATTCGAACATTTCAGTGTTAACTTCAAAAGTCCCCTATCAACATAAAAATATTACCACTGCTTGTTTTTACTTATAGATGAAAACACAAGTTTCTTCTTGCATTTTCATGGTTAAAATATGCCAGCTTCTACAATAATTTGCAGACTAAAAAGTATTTGATTTAAACCGATTCAAACCAAATATCCTCAATATTTTTATCATTTTGGAATTGGGTGTGCAAAAGATTTCTGCAAAACTTTGTAGCACACCTTAGTAACTAAAAAAGAAGATAGTATGTGTTGGGTAATGTAGTTCTTGATATAGAAAGGGACAATCATCATAGCTGGAATTCTTTCAATCATAGGTCTGCTCAGTCAGATGTTAAATACTTGGTTTTAAACAACATCCTTTTGTCCTGTGCTCATATAAATCTGGTACTTATTTTACTGATCTTTGAAAGTTGACTGAGATAATGTGGGCTTAATTTTGTAACTGATTCCAGCAAACTACTACATTACAGTCTCACACTGAAGATATCAAATGAACTTTTGGCAGCCTCTTTGGTCATCACACTTTAGTCTGCCTTCCTAAAATTCTCAGTTTATCCAATTTTTGAGAATTAAACATGCCTGTATGTAATTTTTCAGCCATTAATGATTCAACCTAATTTCTTTGAAGCCATTTACAACGATATTGCAAAAGTAATACATCTCATATGCAAGTAACTATATTTCTATGGCATGATTGGTTTACAAAAGATAACAGTTAAATCTTTCTCAGTTCACAGTTACTGTCTTGACCTGGGGCTAAGCAATAATAACAGAGTTCAGTGCTCTCTTTATTATAAAAGTGGATGGTGGAAATATAGTTGAATTCCCAAGTTTAGCAAATGAAAATTAAGATTACTTGAGTGTAAAACTCATGAGTAATATTATTAGTATTCATAATGAAATGTAATAAATAGTAATAAATTGTAAATAGGTAATTCTGTTAAAATAAAATAAATTACAAACAGCTGCATTAAATATATTTATTAAATTATTTCATGAGTTTTCTGAGTGTATGTTTTGAAGTGTAAGTCTTAACACACACACTGATGAATATAATATGCCCCTGAAGGATAATATATGATTGATGTCAGAGAAATACAGGATAGTATTGAAATGTAAACAGGAATAGTAGACCAAAAAAACACACAGAATGAATTATGTATGGCATACCTTGCAGTTAAGATGATGTATAATAGACATGACTATAAATGTACTATTAAACATTCATATCTAAATCATGATGGTTATAGATTTGTTGGTGGGGAGGGAGCAAAACATATGTTGAACACGATGATCATAATCACAGTAGAGAGATTATTGTAATAAAAGATTTTCATTTGCAACCATTTTTATTGCGTTTTAGCTATCACTCGAAGCCACTCGATTCCAGATTTCAATTATGTAATTCATAGGAACTATTGAAGCTATGAAATTTAATTTCAATTTGTATTCCATACCCAATAGGCCTTGCTTTAACCATCTAAACACAGGCACTCAATTCATAGAAATGTTCTTGAGTTTGGTGCTACCTAACTACTTAACAACAGACACATTTGAATGATGCATATATATCTAGATATTTCTGTATATTTGCCCTCATACACATGGAAATATATACCACCATCATAATGTGTATTTACTGACATTTTGAATTTTGAAAACTTCCATGTTCCATTAATATATGTCTCTTTAGCATTAATGAAAAAAAAAGTGTTCCATGATTGAATTTGCCATAAGACATTAATGCATACATGTACACACACATACACACACATCTATTCTACAAATATAATAAGGAATGAAAATGTGTGCATACTCATGTATGCATGTATATATGATACATTAATGTATGCATATATGTGTTTGTGTGTATGTATGTATGTATTTTATACACACACACACACACACACACACACACACACACACATATATATATATATATAAATATATATACACTTACATTTATATATATATATATATATATATATATATATATATATATATATATATATATGTATACACACACATACATATTGGTGTATAGCTGTATGTATGTGTTAATGTATTTGTATGTACCAATTTTATATATGTGTATGTGTGTATGTATAAAATAATTGATAATACCTGAAGGTGTAATGGGACTGTTTGAGAAGCCATACCACTCACTATTTCTGTAGAAGTGTATGCGTATATATACATAGAGAGACGGTGCATATATAAAATTCCCTCTCTTATATATGATCAGTTTTATGCATACTCTTATGTACACAGACACACATAATGCATGCATGCATGCATGTATGCATGTATGTATGTATGTATGTATGTCTACCTCAAAAACATATATTTGTGTAAGCTTTCTTACTATATATATATAGGTTAGGAAAATTCCTATAATGAGCTATATTCTATAAAAGTGATTAGGAGAGACATTTTGTGTGTGTGTGTGTGTGTGTGTGTGTGCATGTGTATGAATGACATTTTTCATTTCTACTATAAATAACATTTATTTGGTTACCACTTTTCCCAAAGAAATAACATGTAATGGCTATGGAGAAAAAAATATTAAAATGATAAAAGGCAGAAGAAAATATTCATAAGCTCTTCCTCTGTTCTCTCTCTCTCTCTCTAATTTCTCTCTTTTCCCTTTTTATTTACTCATTCTTTTTATTTTATGTATTCTTGTTTTAGTATATTTTTTTTTCCATGTTAATACTTTGATATAAATTTCTGAATCATGTTATGCTTGTACAAGGAAAGTAAAGGAAAAGTAAAATATTTTGCTGGAACTAGTAATGTTTCAATGCTTAGCCTTACTATAAAACTCATTTATAGACCATCGTTAAAAAAAAAAAAAAGAAGTACTACATTATATGCCCTCCTTTTGTCTCAGTTATCAATGTGGTTCTTGCCTTAGGGTGTTTTAAACACGCACTCATATGTATGTTGTTGTTGCTGATAATAATGATGACAATGATGATGATGATATTTTCAATGTTCCTTTTTGAGTTCCCTCGTATTCCTCCTCTCTGCAAATATCTGTCTTCAGATAAAAACCATCATGCTGTGCACAGCAGTGAAATGATATATCTTAGGTTTGGTTATGTTTCTCCATTTAGTCTCTCTGTCTCTATCTCTCTCTCTTTGTGTTTACACACACACACACACTCACACACACACACACACACACACACACACACACACACACACACACACACACACACACAAACACACACACACTTTTTATATACATGATTTCATTTTTCCATGCTTTTCTTTTATCTTTATCCTTATATTTTTCTATCAATATAATTGCAATTTCTACATGTTGCATTTTCATTTCTTTTTTTTTTTCTTGCCTATCCTAACTCCATTACTTATGCTGTCCTTATTATCATTATTATTTTACCATTTCCTACTCTGTCTATTACTAATACCACTGCCCTTCAGTATATATATCATCATCATCATTTAACATCTACTTTTCCATGCTTGCATGGATCAGACAGAATTTTGTTGAGCAAAATGTTTAGAACTGGATGCTTTTCCTGTTGCCAATCCTTACCTGTTTCCAAACAACAAACTTGTTTCATGTATGTGTGTGTAAAGCCACTAAATTACATTCAGTCAAATGAAGAATCATAGAGAAATCCATGCCATATGTGAACCTTTAGCACATTGCATTTTCTCTAGAATAGTCTCCCCTTCCACTGCCCCTGTTACTACAGGGGAGAAAACTCATATGGTGACATGGTGCACCTAGAGTGTGTTAAAGGTCATTGCTTAGATGCATAGTGGGAGGAAGGTGACATGTGTAGACAGCTGTTGCTACAGTAACCACTCTGCTTGATGAAGTTCTTTTTTGTTGTTTATGGTTGGTCTGTTTGTTTATAAGGAGGGTCTCAATGATTTTGAAATTGCCTCTGTTGTACTGAGTGGCCCTGATGAATACCTTGAAATCCTGGATCTGGCACTTCTTTTTGTATTTTCTAATTGAAGTGTTTGGATGCATATGTTCTTTGATTCAAATCTACAATTTAATGATGTTACTTCCAATGTAGAATGACCCACAAATACTGCAGACAACCTCATATACTGCAAGGGCTCTTGATTACATTTTGAAGTTATTAATTGGGTAATTGGGTAGTGTGCATTCCATTATTCTGAGACAGAAATTTCCTCAGAATTGGACTAGTGTGCACCATCTGTATGTTGAGTTTCTCCCTACAGATCACATGCTGAATAGCAGCAGTGGTTCTGACATCAAAATTGGGCATTTTAAGGAAGCGCATGTCAGGCTTGGAATTATAGGCCCTCTTAAGTGGTTCACTCACATCAGCTTTTTATAGGTGCAGTCATTTGGCTAAAGCTGGTGGATTACCATCATGTACTAAGTTATTGAGAAATCACTTAGGCGTTGGAAACTTTGCCAGCTGTGTCACTGCAGCTGTTGCTTTTCTGTCATCATTTCACTAATAAGCAGCTTTGGCTCTGATGGGCAGAGTTGACTTATAGTGTATAAACATTTCTTGCTGGCAGTTTTCCTGTTAAAGTTTTTATAGATGGAACCTACCTTTGTGACCTTGATTTGAAATCTAAGTAAAGAGAGGATTTGGGACTTATCCAGGTGTTCTATTTCACATTTTATTTGCTTGTTGATAATGCTGAATCTCTGGTGCATGACAATTACCTCCTTCCTGATGCACCAGGATATCATCAACATATATGGAGAGAAAGACGCACGAGTGGCAGCTGTTAAGCACTGAGTGTATGTTATCACCAGCAGACCTGACAGAACCGAGATCTAATTGTATATTGTGCCATTGTACTGGAATGTGTTAAATGTTTAACAGTTCTCAGATGTCTGAGGGTGTCAGCCCAAAACAGTGGATGTTGGTGATAGACTGAGGAGGAGGGGGAAGAGGAGTGAATATGGGATGGGGAGCAGAAGACAAAAGAAGAGACATGTTGTGATCAGTTATGATGATAACAGCCAGAAGAGTGGATACAGGTGTATAGAGGAAAGTGTATCGGTTATTTCTTAGTATGATGAGTTTGAGATACTTGAGTCTTTTAAAGATTTCCTTGTAGCTCTTGACAAGTCGAGAGAATGTGTTCTTTAAGTCTTTGAGGAGTTTAGAAAGAAGCGAAAAAGTTTTATAAAGGCTGCCGATTTTAAATTTGGGGCCAGGTTTCTGGTTTTTTACTGAATGATAAAAAGAAAGGATGGATACATTTTTAGATATGAAATTAAGTCTAGTTTTCTTAGAGATCTTTCTGTTGTGACAAATACTAATCTAGCAAGCATTAATAGTGACCACAAGCTGACTAGGTGTGGTGTATACTTTTTCCTATAGTGTGGTGTCACTAAAATGTTTCATTGCTAATTTGCTATAAGTGAACCCATCAATGACATAGAATTCTTTCCCTTTGTCTACAGGTAGGTAGACAAGGTTTTTAGATTCTAGGATTTCTTAAGGTGAGGAATCGGGATTTTGTAAGGCTGTTAAATTGGGTAGGGTGTTTATCTAAGATGTTGAAAATGAAATGGAACGTTTAATGTTAAGTTCAGAATAGCATGGTGGAGGGTGGAGTGGGTTACCAAGATGCCTGTGTGTTTGTGTGTAAGTGTGTGTGTTTGTGTGTGGATATATGGATATATATGTGTTACCTTTCTTCCTCTATCTTCTCTATTTTCTTTTTAACCTCATCATCAATCCAATCCAGCTGTTTTTCTTGGTTCAGTGATTTCTTCATTCACCTTCATTTTGTTTTCCTTCCCCAGTCCAAATTTATTCTTTCGTTAATGTTGTTTTTAAAATTATTTCTTCATCATGTTATATCACATTTTTGCTATGCCAGTTTTAAATCTTTCTTTTCTTTCCCTATCATATCTTCATTTCTACCTTTCAAACACCTTTCTTGATCAGTGCTTGAAATGTTTCCTTTCTCTCTGTCCATCATATTTCACAAACAGCATTTCCTCTTTTGCTTACAGCTTTGTTCATGATCAATTTACCATTTTTTGAAACAAAGTCTTGAAATGATTGGATGAGTTAACCTAATTACTACCATTGGTACTTATAAATTCACATGACAACTTGGTTTATATTAATCTGTTATATTGTCAGGCTATTTAAACCTAAGGCATCTTTTATACAGCTGTAGTAAAGTTACTGTCTAGAAGTTTTGATGATTCACCAAACTAGCAGCCTAGCTTGGCATCACCTTTTGAGCAGAAACATCTCTTTGATTTGTTACAATCCTGTATCATTTTTAAGCTGCTAAAATTTCTCTGCTCATCTGTTTTAAAGTAGTCATTTAGCCTCCTGCATAGGAGGCTAAACATAGAGGGGACAAACAAGGACAGACAAAAGAATTAAGTCAATTACATCGACCCCCAGTGCATAACTGGTACTTATTTAATCGACTCCAAAAGAATGATAGACAAAGTCTACCTCGGCAGAATTTGAAGTTAGAACATAACGGCAGACGAAATACTGCTTAGTATTTTGCCCGGTGTGCTAACGATTCTGCCAGCTCACCACCTTTATTTTAGTATCGATCATCAAAATATAGAAGTTTTGTTTGCATGTTAACTATAAATGTTTGACTACATTTTTCAGCAGGTAAAATGAAGAGGGCAGCTAGAGGACATAAAAAAAAAAGAAGAATTGAAGAAGGCCATCCTTGTTGGGCTGGGAAAAGAGAGCACACATGGCTGACCTTGGGTGCTAAATATCCTGATTATTATTAGGTTGACTCACTCAACATCTTAATTACTCTAGAACCTAATGTTGCCATCTCTTCAGAGCTCAAGTATCAGAATGCTAACAGTTATAAGTTTACTAAATATCAGTTAATGTCCAGTTAACTATGACATATAAAGCTTTGAAGGAAGGAAGAGCATAATCTCATTATTTTATGGGCTCTTTTGGACAAAAGAATATGATGGTTGTGTGTAGGTAGCAGAATATATATGAGAATACATATTCAGATTTGAACTATGAAGGACAATTAACAATTGTTCTTAATAAATAACGTTTTGCTATTTTATATGACACGGATAGATTTGATGTTCAGATAGTTGCAGTGAAAGGATAAATGCTTTGGAAAAGGGTTAACTATGATATCTAAGAGGTGAAATAGCATTATTGTAAAAAAAGAGACACTCTAGGTAATAAATGCGTTTAAGGGGATGGGATAGAGAGTACGTAAGCTCAGAGGAGCAATGGTGGTTCTACTAATAGAAAAGTCAGAAAGAGGACATAAATCAGATAACTAGTTAAAGGTTGGCAACAATTTGTGATGGATGTTTTTATCTATTTGGCAGATAACTTATGTTTGTGAGAGTTACTCAAGAACTTATCACAACATCAGTTACTAACAGTCCTTGGTGACAAAAGGGTGATATATATTATCCAATCAGCTGTTAAAACAGTTGTAGCACAGATATAGTAAATAGAGTCTATTTCTACACTTCAACAGTGACCAAAACAATAGAGAGAATATCCACAGGTTGTGGCCTCTTTGATCAAAATCAATATCTCCTGATTTTTATTTTGAACTAACACAGAAATAAAATTTATCACCGCAAATTATATTACTTCAGACTTGGTGTCAACATCCATCTATATACGCACAAAGTTAATCAACTAACTGTTTTGATGTTTGCAAAATTTTTGCAAATAACACTTTTGTAATTTCATTGAAGCAATTAACATAACACAATTCTGTTCCATAAATATCTTTATGGTAGTATTGCAAATATTCATTACAAGTAATTGTAACATTCTGTGCCATTGTGATTTTGACGATGATTTGTTTTAATAAACTTTTTAGTAGAGAGAGACACGTTAGTTTACTGGTTCTTTTTCATGTCACTGTTGTTGTTTCATTTGATACCATCACTGAGACTAGATCTCTAATTGACTGCATTCTAGCTATGACCTCCCTGCCTCTTTTTATTTATTTATTCATTTTTCAGACACTATCTATTGAAGACTAAGCTACTATTTCTAGCAGATTGAGCAGTTATGTAGAACAATGGTTATCAATCTTTTCTATGCCCTGCATCTTTTGGAAATACTTATCTTTTATGTGTTTCAGTCATTGGACTGTGGCCATGCTGGGGCATTGCTTTGAAGGGCTTACTCAAACAATTCGACCTCAGTATTTATATTTTATGCTTGGTACTTATTTCATTGGTCTCTTTTGCTATACCACCAGATTACAAGGATGTAAACAAAACAACACCAGTTTCCAAGATGTGATGCAAGACAAATACAATTCAAACACAAAGACACACGCAAACATAGATATGCACATATATAAATATGATAGGCTTCTTTCAGTTTCCATCTACCAAAGCTATTCACAAGGTTTTGGTTGGCAAGGCACTATAGCAGAAGACACTTATCTAAGGAACCATGCAGTAAGAATGAGCCAAACTATATGGCTGGGAAGTAAGCTACTTACTATACAGCCATACCTGTGTCTAATAGTTTTCTATTCTTTGCTTATTCACCCATATTCACCCATATATGGAATGGTGAGTGAATTAATTTAACTTAGAAAATAAGATTTTGACTCAGTGCATAAAAACTGAGTAATTGGAATTAAACGGTAACAGTTCACAGCATTCACAATTATAAAGATAAAATTCAATGGCTCTTTTCTTCTTGATTTAATTCAGAATTTTATCAAAATGTGGAGCTTGCTTGCTGATTGTGATCTTCAGGTCGGTCTGCAGATTCAAACAGCTCCTAGATTTTGTCTTGATTGGCAAAAGAGAACTGGAATTAGATCCACACATGCCATTGCAAACAAAATAAGGATAGTGTTCTTGGTCATAATCACTTAAGGATTAAATCTTCATATGTTGAATATGGTTTTTTGGTGTGCTTAGTCAGATAAAGTTAGTTTTAAGAGTTGATATTTGAATTTTACAAAACCATAAACTATTTACTTTCCCTCTTTGTTGCACCTTTATGAGGGTGGCATCTCAAACTGGAAGTACCTGATGCAGAACCTTACTTATTTGACTTGTGTTTATGTCGTTGTTTCAACTGGAATTAAAGAAAATATCATACATAATATTCAATTGAAATGTCACTGTCTCCAAATAATAAATTTATTAGCCAGTGCAGTACTGTCCTGCAACAAAATAAAACTAATAATTATTTGGAATAGTCAGTAGGAAAATGAAAAAGCTCCATTGTAGTATTTAGTTTAGTTACATTTCGACAGGGTCTAGGTTCAAGATAAGTACCAATTAGATTGTGGTCTCGATTCGATTGATTATAATCCTACACCAAAATGCTCTAGACTTAAAAATCATTATTCTTATTGTAATAGTTGATAGTAAGTATATGTCTTTATTGATATAAATTAGTTCCATTTGTAATGTAGAGAGCAGAACTATAATTGGAATCCATAGAATTGCTTAGGTTAGTTAGTAATTTATTTCATTACTCATGAATAGAGAAATAAGTTTAGCTTTCATTGATCTGAATTTTCTTTCCATTGTTCTTAATCTCTATACACTAATATATTATCTTCCATGTCTTTACCTATACTTAGAAACACACACACATGTATGTATATATATATATATATATATATATATATAAATGTATGTATGTATGCATGTGTACATATATATATATATATATATATATATATATATATATATATATATATATATACACACACGCACACATGCACAAACACGCACATACACAAAGATACACATATGTCTATATGCATATAGTTATCTCATTTTCATGCGGTTGTATTTGTGTATGTGCTTGTTGCATTAGTCTGCAACTGTGTACATATATTGACAGTAGATATTGTAAATGATATACATTTCCTATTTGTAATATATTTGTCATTAATTCTTATTAGACTTATTGTTCGACTGTCTGTTAGGTTAAGGTGCTGCTTATCTGATTGCTAGCTCATCATATCACGTGTCTACTATGCTGTGTTCAAGTTGATGTTGTTTCACCCAAGGTCAATGCTGACTGAGCAGATCTGTGGTGTAAAGATGTTTTAGCCCCTACCATTCTGTTTATCATAGGTTACCTTGAACCCCTAACTATGTTGTTGTCATTTAGCTCCAGGTCAATTCTGATTGAGCAGACTTATGATGAAAGGAATTCTAACCATTGTTTTCCCATCATTTTAAGGGGTATGCATTTTTACATCATCTAATTTGGCCTTTCTCTTCCCAGTAGAGTAGGAAGTGAATTTAAGATGATTTGGGTGCTATTTCCTGCAACACAAGTATCATTCCATAAAAGTTCAAAATGAATGCCACTACTCCAACTCCTTTGAAACATAATCAAATTGTAAACCTCGCCCAAAAGAACTCATAGCAACTTTAAACATATAAAATAGAATATTGTTTTCATTCTTTTAGAAATTTTGCATCAAAATTCAACTTGAATCATTCATCATTCAAATAGTACATGTAGCAAGTATTAGCTATACATATCATGCACACACGCACACACACACACACACACACACACACACACACACACACACATATACAGATTTATAAATATATATGCATACATGCATACATACATACATACATACATATATATATATATATATATATATAT
>NC_068984.1:34079245-34080725 GCF_001194135.2 Octopus bimaculoides
ATAATATAATACAGGATAAATTCTTTATAAGAATTTATCAAATAGTCAGCGTGAAAAAACCTCATAATGAAAAAATAACGAAAAATTTCGTAATGAAAAGATTCATCGTTTCTCCATAGATATATTTAAATATATATAAAGGGCATTAACTGTGTATTAATACCTCATGCTATCGAGGGACTAAATAAGTAAAAAAACTACCAAAAATAAGTAACATATTTACCGAAAGCGAGGGAATGCAACTACGCACACACAAACATATAAATATACGTATACATATATATATATAATTCACTAAATCCTTGCAGTACTTTCTCTCCCTGTTTCATAACTTATGTGTTCTCATACTTTGTCATGCTTCTCGCCTTGTCTTATGACTTGTGTTTCTCATTCACTCTTTGTCATGATTTCCCTAGTGATAGAGTCTTTCAAGTCTCTCCCTCTCTCTCAATCTGCCTCACTAGTGTCTTCTCCCTGCTGTTTCTATTTCTTGTGTAGAAGCTGGCCATTTACTTGACCACTTTCAGCTGTTCATTATATAAAGAACCTTTTGCACATGGTTTTCCAAATTTTTACATTGCTTGCTTTGCTGTTGACAGTATCACACCATGTGAGATGACCAGCTGCTAAGCGAAAAAATTTCTCTAGTTTTTGATCACTCATCATTCATTCATCTAACTTGTACTAATACTAACATGCTGTACTTTGAGTTAAAATAACTTTCATGACTTGTAACTCTTTAATTTTTCAAAAAAACTTTCAAATCATATCTCTCTAAATACTTGCAATATTCTCTTCATGTTTCATAACCCATGTGTTCCCAACTTTCATTACTTGCAATTCTTAAATTCTTCAAATAACTTTCAAATCGCAACTCTTTAAACTCTTACAATACTCTGGTGTTGATGGTGGAGGATATCGATTCCTTACTTGTTTTTCTAAAATGCACCATAAATGTTCAATAATATTGAGATCTGGGGACTGTGGTGGCTGGATAAGATGTTCAACTTCACTAGAATGTTCCTCATGCCATTCAGTAACAACTTTAGCCATGTGAATTGGTGCATTATGATCCTGGAAGATTGCATTTCCCTCCAGAAACTGTTCCACAACCATAGGATGAATCTGATCAGATAAAAAGCTTAAATAGTCTTGACTGTTAATTCTACCATGAAGGGAAACCACTGGGCCAGCGGATTCCAAGATATAGCCCCCAGATCATCATAGATCCTCCACCATGTTTAACAGCTGGCAGAAGGCAGTCTTGGTCAAATACTTCTTTTGGCTGTCTCCTTATGTATATTTGGCCAGTGGTCAAAAATAAGGTAAAGGATGACTCGTCCAAGAAAATAACATTTTTCCACTACTCTAGAGACCAATTCTGTAGGTATTTACACAACTCTAAATGCTTTGCAACGTTTGTTTATGAAAGTAGTGGTTTTCTGATTGCAGCCCTCCCATGAAATCTAGCTTTGTGCAG
>NC_068984.1:34080774-34081989 GCF_001194135.2 Octopus bimaculoides
TTCTGCAGTAATTTTGGGAGCTGTACTTTTGTAATCCTTTCTAACAATTTGCATAAGTCTGGTGGTCCCTATCTGAAAGTTTTGGTTTTCTTCCGGAGTTTTGTTTTGACAAGGAAATTTTTCCCTCTTTCTCAAAGGCTGTCATTACTTTCAAGACAGTACTCCTTGATACACCAAACATTTTGGCGATTTTCATTATGCTAGCACCTGCCATAGGGGCACCATCAATTTGATCTCTTTGAAAGTCCAATAGATCTGTCATTTTAATGAATTTTAATTACCTTTTTCTGATGATATCTGAAAAGAAACCGCAACTTTAGCAAAACATTAAACAACACTAATAATAAATCAAAAACATCAAAATAAACAAGTTTTTGATGTTTTTTTAGATATTTTAAAATAATGATGCTATGATGCTAGGTGTTTCCATTATTTTGTCCAACCCCTGTATATTTATATATATATATATATATATAACTTTTTCAATTTATCGTTCTTCAATAAGAAAAATATCTGCATCTTTCCTTGGCAATAAACCACTGTTTTCCCTGAAAGTTGTTTTTTATATTTATAACAGGTTGCTTCAAGCTCACTTTCTTCTTATACCTTGTTCCTTGGAGCTTACATCCTAACACCATCACAGCACACTGCACACCACTACACAATACACCAACCTACCACACAACACCACATCACACCACCATGCACACACTAGCAGTGACCACTTCCCAGATTCACATCCACACACCTACACATACACACAGGCACACATCAAAATCACCAGCCCTCTTCCACACACTAATACATGATCTCTTATATACATGCACGCGCACCATCGTTTTGGGATCACTACTACTTTATTATCTCCCATTCTTCTTAGCTATCCTGTGTCCCCGGTGTCTGGCATTCGCCATGATAGATCGTCAGCCACTACACATTCTTTATTTCCTCTCCTTGTTTCTTTCTGTGTTCCTTTCTGTGGAAGAGTGTAGGCTTGAAACGTTAAAGACTTTCTCTATTCCCGAGCGTTAAACAAATACATCTGTTTGCTGTCTACACCACCTGTCTTTGTCTTTTGTTTTTTTGTGAATTCTCCCTATATATATATATATGTGTGTGTGTGTGTGTATGTGTTCGCACACGCACACACACACACACACACACACACACACACACACACACACACACACACACACACACACACACACACACACA
>NC_068984.1:34082013-34082807 GCF_001194135.2 Octopus bimaculoides
ATATATATATATATATATATATATATATATATATATATATATATATAGATATATGTATGTACATGTATAAACTTAAAACGTATGGATGTATATATAATGTAAATTGTGATGTGCATATGTTCATGTTTTTCTTTATTCATATTATTTTCTGAAATAATTCTAATCTTCTCCGAATGATTTTTCTCAAAATTTTCATAATTCTCTGAAAATTATGAGGAAACAAAATCTACTCCTGCGAATTTTTACTAAACTCCTCTCCTGACCTTCGGGGCACACTTACATAGGTAGGTATATATTATCATATATATAACGTATGTGTAATGTATATGCCTATAAGATAACAGCACCATCCGAGTAGGATCACTGCCAGAGCAGCGGTCTCGCTTCTATGCTAGTGGCAGTTAAAAAGCATCATTTGAGCATGATTGTTTCCAGCTTAGGTTACTGGCATTCATGCTGGTGGCATGTGAACAAAACATTGGACTGACTCTTGTGCAGGTGGCACGTAAATAAAACATTATTTGAGCATGGCCGTTGCCAGTACTGCCGGACTGGCTCTCATGCCGGTGGCACGTGAACAGCACCCACAACACTCTCGGAGTGGTTGGTGTTAGGAAGGGCATCCAGCTGTAGAAACTCTGTCAGATCAGACTGGAATCTGGTGTAGCCATCTGCTTCGCCAGTCCCCAGTCAAATCGTCCAACTCATGCTAGCATGGAAAGCGGACGTTAAATGATGATGATGATGATGATGATATATATATATATATATATATATATATATATATATATATA
>NC_068984.1:34082839-34084042 GCF_001194135.2 Octopus bimaculoides
TAATGTAAGATCCAAGGTATAAGAAGAAAGTTAGCTTGAAGCAACTTGTAAATATAAAAAAACAACTTTCAGGGACAATAGCAGTTTATTGAGAAGCAAAGATGTAGATTCTTTTTGTATTGAAGAACGATAAACTGAAAAATGTCATTTTTATATTTTATTTCATGGTTGCCAGGTATGCGAATAAGAATACAAGAGTTAAGTAATGGAATAATAAGATCCAGGCTACATATCTTTCATAGCAAATGGAACCTCAGAAGTGGTAAATATCCAAGCATGGTGTATACCGCAGGCTACTCTTCAGGCCAAAGATATCTTGATTAAATGAAAGTTTACATTGTTGCAAGGAGGTGAATGTTAGCACTTGGGAAATTCAATCAGAATGTGTAGAGAGCACAGTGGGAGTGTAGAATATAAATATAGAAAGACATTAGGACTAAAGAAGAAAGGAAAGAGAAAAAAACAAAAGGGAGTGAGAAGAAAGAGGAATTTAAGCAAGGTCATTTGACTGGTAGTATTCAATAGGATTATTTTGGCTGAATCACAGAAATTAGCAAGGGGAGTGGTATTTGAAAAAAAAAAAGAAAATGTGGAAGGGAGAGGGTGGGGAAATGTTTATGTCCAAGGGAGTGAAAAAAGTATGCATGAAGAAAGCAAGATCTATTGAATACTACCGGTTAAATGATCTTGCTTAATTTCCTCTTTCTTCACACTCCATTATGGATTTTCTCTCTTATGTTTTTTTCTATCCTTCTTTTAATCTTAATTTCTCTATCCTTCATTTAATCCTAACTTCTCTTTACATTTATATTCTCCACTCCTACTGTACTTTCTACACAATCATCCACATGTTAACATGTACTTCCTTGTGACTGTTTAAACCTTCATTTAATCAAGATATCCTTGACCTGTTGTATACACCTCGCTTGGATACTTACTACTTTCGAGGTTCTATTTGCAATGGAACATATGTAGCCCAGATCTTAGCATTCCATTCCTTAACGTTTGTATATATATATCATCATCATCATCATCATCATCGTTTAACGTCCGCTTTCCATGCTAGCATGGGTTGGACGATTTGACTGAGGACTGGTGAAACCGGATGGCAACACCAGGCTCCAGTCTGATTTGGCAGAGTTTCTACAGCTGGATGCCCTTCCGAACGCCAACCACTCCAAGAGTGTAGTGGGTGCTTTTACA
>NC_068984.1:34085158-34087516 GCF_001194135.2 Octopus bimaculoides
TATATATATATATATATATATATATCATGATCATCATGATCATGATCATCATCATCATCATCATTTTTTAACGTCCACTTTCCATGCTGGCGTGGCTTGGACGGCTTGACTGAGGACTGGCGAGAAAGATGGCTGCACCAGGCTCTAATTGGATCTGGCAGAGTTTCTACAGCTGGATGCCCTTCCGAACGCCAACCACTCCAAGAGTGTAGTGGGTGCTTTTACATTCCACCGGCATTAGGGCCAGTCAGGCGGTACTGACAACGGCCATGCTCGAATGGTGTATATTACGTGCCACCTGCACTGGAGTCAGTCCAGTGGCACTGGTAACGACCTCACTCAAATGTTGTTTTTCACATACCACTGGCACAAGTGCCAGTAAGGCGACACTGGTAGCAATCACGCTCGAATGGTGATTTTTACGTATATATATATATATATATATATATACTCACACATACACACACACACACTCACACACGCACACATACACATATGTATAAAAAATCATAATAATAATAAATGGCAAGTTTGTGTGATTGTGAATGTCTTACTTTAACTCCTCTGAAACTATCGAACAGACCTTGATGAAACTTGACACATGCGTGGGGCTTATGCCCATGCAGTCACTTACAAACTTGGAATTCCTTTAAAAAATCGATTTTTAATCAGCATCGATTTTTCAAAAATCATAAAATTTCAGCATTTTCCATACTAGACATCACAACATCAATTTGATGAAAAATGCTGAAATTTGACCCAAAAGGTTTCATGGGTATAAACAGACAGCTTATTAATGGTAATCTATTTAGCATTTGTTAATTCGTCATTTCAATGCAAAATGTTTTGGTTTGCTAAAACGTATTATTTCAATTCATTGTTTTAATTCTAATGTGTTTCAGGGTTTGATTAGATAAGAGCATTTTATTTCTCAAGGAAAATTTAAGCATTTTGTGCACTAGCCATCATGACATCAATTTGATGAAATCTGCCCAAGGCATAAAATTTCGCCATTTTTCACACATGCACAAAAGCGAGAATGAAACAACTTCACTA
Organism: Octopus bimaculoides; assembly: GCF_001194135.2. NCBI lineage: Eukaryota > Metazoa > Mollusca > Cephalopoda > Octopoda > Octopodidae > Octopus > Octopus bimaculoides. The sequence goes on from NC_068984.1 coordinate 34,086,215, forward strand.
CCAGACCCTGCTCATTTTTTCGCCAAAGTTGTCCATTTTGGAGTTTTCCATCTAGCTTGTTTGTTTTCACCACAGCCAATGAGTTTAACCTACGCTTAGAAAAATCTATTTAACCCATAGATGAGATCCTGGCAGATACTACCATTCAGGGTCAGAACAGATCTGAGAGTATTGATAATTAATAGGTGATTCCATGCTCCCTACAACTTCAGAACTTCCAAACTGCAGCCTCACCACTGGACACAGTTTAATGACATATATAAGAAGTTTATGTTGTTATTATATTTGATTTTATATGGCCAATATAATAATAATGATATAACCAGCCAGTCAATGATATTAGACAATCATTCTGAAATATTTCCAACACAAATATACCAAGTACAGACACTATGCTTTGAAGGAGTAAGAGAGCATAACTGAAAATCATGGGTCAGGAACAATGTATCATCTATTAGAGTATAAATTTACAATAAATAGGTTATATATATAATACCCAAGTGCATTAACATTTCACCTATTTAATGTCACATAAACAAAGTTATAATGCATATCAGTTTGCAAAAATTATCACCAGTGATAAATAGAATTATATTTCGTCAATGCAAAGATTAATGATGAAATATAAAATAACTTAAAATTATCTTTAAAATATATTAATGATGCAGGTTATGCCAATGTGGAAGTCACTTTATATCATTTGATCTACTACAAATGGTAGCCAAATTGCCATTAAATCATATCCTATCATCTTTGAAAAGAAGATCCTTACTGATATAGTTTGGAATCCACTGCAGCTACAAAATAATAATAATAATAATGATAAAAGATGGGATGGTCATAAGTGGAATACCTTTGATCATTGACCAAGAAAAGTACACCATTTGAGTGATAAGCATAAAAACAGACAAGGCTTGCAACTTATTCTGCTCAAAGAGGATATCCATTTTGAATTGCTTGTATGCTGTACAACTGAGATGGAACCCAATATACATAAATAATCCCTCTTTCACGTGCATGCATAAAGAGCAAAAGCACATGTTATTAGATTTCTAGCAGTTTTGTTGTGGATTCCAGTCAGTTGATGAACTGCACTGCTAACTCATTGAATTAGAGCATAAGTTGCTGAGTATTCCATAGACACTTGTATTCTTAAGATATTGTTCAGAAAATCAACTTGACACACTATAGCTGTGCTGAACCCAATGATGTTAGTGCTGAACCCTGTGATGTCAAATGTATAACTGGATATCAGAGGAATCAGATATTCTGTGGAAGAGAGAAGAGCACATTGGTTTGGGT
>NC_068984.1:34088649-34090021 GCF_001194135.2 Octopus bimaculoides
TATATATATATATATATGTATATATGCCTAGACGTGCAAATATGTCTATGCATGCACAGGTGTACAATTATGTATGCTTGCATACATAGGCATGTGCACGTTTGTGTATGTATGTATCTGTATCTCTGCGTGTATATATATTAAATAGCATACAAGATAAATGATTGATTTATTAAAAATGACTTCCGTTTTCAGAGTGGGTAATCCATTCACTTGGGTGTAATTGGTGTGAGCTTCAAATAAGAAGGGGAGATAATGTTAAAATCAAGAATTTCTTCAAAACAGACTTACCATTAAAACAACAGTCTCATCTAATGACAGGAGAACTGCTGTTTACATATGTTTCTTCTACAGTAAACATCATCAAACAGCATTTTCTTGCCTTAGCTCAAGCAGATGAGACACTTAGACATATAAAGAACAAGCATAGAACACATTTGTGACCCAAGTAACAAAATTGAGCCGAGAGAAATGACTGTCATTCATCTGTTTCTCATAATTTCTTCTCTCCGTTATATTATTATTATTATTATTATTATTATTATTATTATTATTATTATTATTATTATTATTATTATTAGTCTGCTCTCTTCAACCTTTTCTGTGCTGACAGTTATCACCTCTTCTTCTGTTGACATTTGTCACTCATTCTTATCACTCTCCCTCAACTCACAAATTACCATCAATTACTCCTCCACTCTAGTTCACTGTTCGCTCTACCTCTACTCCTATCTCTCAATCCTATCTCTCAATCCTATCTCTCTTCACATCACTACTTGCCTACTCTTTCCAAATTTCTGTTCCCACACACTCTTCTTTTCACTTTCCTATACCTTGATAACATGTGACAGCTCCTCAACATCATTTTTATCTCCCTTTCCTTCTCCATCATAATTATCCACGCCTATGCTTCTATAAAGCAAGGTGACTATGTATCTATTTCACAGCAAGAAACCACCTGCTCCTTCTATCCTACTTCAAGCTCTCAACATCTGGGATAGAGCCATCTCCCTCTCTACTCTCACGCAGTCAAAGATACTCTTTAGTTTTTTTAGTTACTTGGCAACCTCCTTTGTGGTGGTGTCATGGAAAATGTACCCAGTATTCTCTATTAAATGTATTTATTGGTATTAGGAAGGGTTTTGTTCCCTTGAAATCATACCAAAGCAGACAAGCATGACACAGTCTACCTTGTCACATCCTATCATACCGTCAAACCCATATCAACTTGAACGATCGGTAGTAAATGATGATAATTATTTCGGTGTATTTCAGTGTGTTACTCTTTTACATGAATATATACGTACATATACACATACATACATATATACATACATACATACATTATATATATATATATATATATATATAT
>NC_068984.1:34091249-34101047 GCF_001194135.2 Octopus bimaculoides
TGGCTTGCCGGGTCTTCTCACGCACAGCACATTTCCAAAGGTCTCGGTCAGTAGTCATCGCCTCGGTGAGGCCCAATGTACGAAGGTCTTGCCTCACCACCTCAGCCCAGGTCTTCCTGGGCCTACCTCTTCCACGGGTTCCCTCAACTGTTAGGGTGTGGCACTTTTTCACGCAGCTATCCTCCTCCATTCTCACCACATGTCCATACCAGCGCAATCGTCTGTCTTGCACACCACAACTGATGCTTCTAATGTTCAGCTTTTCTCTCAAGATACTTACACTCTGACGGGTATTCACATTGACATTACACATCCAACGGAGCATACTGGCTTCATTCCTTGCGAGCTTACGTATGTCCTCAGCGTGTGTGTGAATATGATTATGTGTTTGGGGTTATATATATATACACCCACACACATATATATGTATGTGTGCTTGTGTTTGTGTGTGTGATAATCGTCATCATCGTTTAATGTTTGTTTACCATGCTGGCATGTGTTGAATAGTTTGACAGGAGCTGGTAAGTCGGAGAGTCACATCAGGCTTCCTTTGTCTGTTTTAGCATGGTTTCTGTGATTGGATGCTCTCCTTAATATCAAACACTTTACAGTGTGTACTGATGTTTTTTACATGGTACCATCATTTTCATTAAAAACAGCTAAACAATGAACAGGAAATTATGTATTTCATGAACATCTAACCATGTATATTTTAAGACACATCATTGGATATTGTTATGAGTTGGAGACATCAGAATAGCATATTGATATTCTTAATCATATCATAGAAGCATAAAGTCCTCAAACTTACATAATAACTTTTCACTAATTCTAATTACTTTCTCTACTGTCACCAATCCCTTCCACTCTAAGCACTCATGTGAACAGCAGATGACTCTATGCGGTCATTTAACCTGCTGAAATATACACTGAATCTATTCCAGAGAGCATCTTGTTGTTTTTAAAAAGGAAGGACATATTAAATATTGTCATCTTAGTCACACTGTTTTTCAGTAAAAGACATGTTGGTCATAAACGTAACACATTTCAACATAGGTTTGATTATTCAGTTTAACCTACACCAGCATGGAAAATGGATGTTAAACGATGATGATGGCCTAAAGTTAAACACATCACCAATTGTAAGCACATTACCAATCTTCATTTCGACATGATTGCTGTCATCTTTCTTCTCACAAGAGATGCCTCTAGAAACCTATATGGTCTTTTGTAACTCACTGGCAATCTTTTCTTAATGCAAGTTAAAATTGCACATCTGAGCACTATAGTGAATCGTATCCTTTATCACTGCAGATTTGTATTTAATGCCAATGTTTCATGCTGTGTGAGATCACTACTGACACCCACTTCAAATAGTCTATATTTTGCACAAAGGTAGAAACACTATTACTAACAGATACATGTGTCCCCTGGATATCTTTCACTTTATTTCTATTCCAACTTGTATCGTTATCAAACAACTAATTCTATCACAAATTATGACACTCAGGTAACAGAAATCTTCTTTTAGTAGGAAATTTCAAGCCGTTCATGGACTTCCTTCTATGGTTGTCGCTGCAAATAATAATTGTGCACATCTGTTGCACTTAAGTTCTCGTTTGTTTACAAAAGGTTTGGCAGCACCTTCTATCTACCTACCCCTTGAAATACTACACAGTACTGAACTAAAATTATAACAGTAATGAGTCATGAGAGTTAATGGTGAATACACTCAAAAGGGGACAAGGTAAAAAAATTCTGGAATGTCGAAAGTTCAAAAATGAAATGGAGATATGAAACGGATAGAGTGTGAGTATGATCTTTGGTAGCTATGGTAACAACTCCAGACAAAAGTTTTGTATAGATGAACGCTCTCAATAGTTTAGATTTTAGGGCTTTTCTCAGTTCTTTGTGGTTTTCATCACAGTTTATAATTTTGTTCCAATTGTCTTCAAATTTGGTATATGGATTAAGTTTTGTACACTAATTATGAAAATGATAATCATTTTTTCCTATAAATCCGTAATTAAAAAGTTATTAGCCTTTAAAATTTGCAAAAATTGTGGTATCTTAGCCAATCAGAAGTGAGTATTTTACATATCACTGTGGCAAAAATTTCTATTTCCATAGAAACAAAGCAAAGAAGCACCAGGTGTTGCAAAGCTGATTGTGAAGAACTGTTTCTATAGTAACCAAAGATGCTGCACATGCACACAAAGATAATTTATTTTATAAAATCTTAGTTAAATGTTTTCACATGCTGATGCCCCCACTCCCTGCTGATACTGGAAGAGGCAGCGAATGACCTGTTTTCTGATTGGTTGAAAATTCTGAAAATTATCAAAATTTGAATACCTGTAACATTTTTGAAAAATTTTTCTATAATAAATGAATAACAAATTCAGATTCAATATCAAAAATTACATCTATATGACACATTAAAAAAATTTTAAAAGGTAATTGTAAACAGTGATGAAAACCACAAAGATTCCTTTTCTCTGCTTTACAATTCTTAAGATATCATTGTTACTCAAGTGAGAATGGCCTTGCAAATACCTTGTTATACATGTCCTCATTGCACTGTCAAATATATACAAAAACTACTGGTGCATAGCCGACATGAAATTATCAGACCCAAGAACAACTTGAAAAGTAAATAATTTTTGTTGGGAAAATAATCCCATGATTACACAACACTTAATGATGTTAGAAAACTTCTCAAGAGTTCCTTTTGCAAATTGAACATATAATTGAGCACAGGTTATTATACTTAATTCAGTGAACTAAAAATATTTTTGAATCAATTGTTATTAAAACTAGAATTGATGTCATTAGCTTTATGTCTTGATACACTGTCATTAGACATGTTCTGTTAAGGTATTCTACTATGACGAAAATATATTGGGAATTGTCACCGTAGCTACCAAACGTCAGACTCATTCCAACACTTATTTTTGTTTAATTTTTTTCCTGAATTGATGGTTTGAAGTTTTCCCCCTTGTGAGGGGAGTTTTCTTTAAAGCTTATGACATCTCATTACAGCTCTAATTACAGTTACTTAAAAATTAATTTTTCTTCAATAAAACATATTAAGTATGTTAGCTTGCATTTTATGCTGTAAGCAACCTTCATTAATTTTCCATTGTTATTTAAAATTGCTTCATTGGTGAATTATTTTTATATCAAAATCAGCATAAAATTCAAGTTTGATAGTTGTCTATTGACTATGCTTCATGTCTAATAAGACTAAAATGTCTGGAGTTATTGCCATAGTTACCAAAGATCAAACTCGTTCCCTCCCTATATCTATTTTTGCATACGGATGTACTAGCTGAGGCCAATCTCATAATATTTGTACTCCCTGATAACTAGCTTCCTGACTACTGGACTTCAACCGCTATATCATAAAAACTATTTATATAACAGAATTCTGGAAGCATTATTTCTCTTCATATCTTGTACTCTGAACTTAAATGTCTCTACATCAGTGTAGCCATTTTAATATTTCTTGACAGGGCCATGAAAATCCCCATTTATGATAACAATATCACAGTTATCTAGTTGTGGTATATTTTATATAAATTAAGCCTTTTGCTAGTCCATTAATCCAAAATTTGTGATTAAATGGAGATTACAAATACTTTTATATTATCAGTCACTAATCTAACTTTCATTATTCTGTTGTTTAATCTTAGCTATTACAATTAAGCTATTCACCCACTTATTTATTAAGAATATACTAATACCTAAACTACATGCTAACAAAAGAGCTTCTACATAATTGTACAACACACTAAAATAAGCAGCCAAATCTCCTTCACATTTGACTGTATTGTCAACTATATCCTGCCATAAGTGAGCATGATTAGAGTTAATTTGAAACAACACAAGAACAATAATAACCTACATCATAATACCAAGTAAACCTTAAAATATTGTAGTTTTAATCAGGATGTTGATAAATTAACTTTGTAAAAGTAAAAAATCCGTTGATAGCAAAATGAGTTTATACATTTGTAAAACACAGTAAAACTTTAGGAGATATGTGCAATCAGCTAAAATTGCCCCTAATATATTCACGGTGCTTGTATCAACCCTTTGAGGTTAGAAGTTAGGTTGACTTAGCAGCATTTGAAATTTATTCTAACATTCTAAAAATTTATTCTAAAAATTCATTCTAACATTCTATCATTTCTACTATTCAAATGCTTTTGACATTGATAATAACAACAACACAGTAATAATAGTAATGATCATAATTTTAATAATAATAATAATAATAATAATAATAATAATAATAATAATAATGATAATGATAATAATAATAATGTTAATATTATTATTAATAATAATAATGTTAATAATTATTATAATAATGATAATTGTAGTAATAATGTGAACATCATTTTCTGAAATAACTGAATAAGATTTTTAATCTGTAGCAAAATGAAATCTTTGCGAATGCTTCCTTAGATCAAATATTTAGGCTTGCCATTGTTACAGTTGTTGGAATAAATCAGAGATTTTCGGTGTGGCTAGGTAGGGGCAAGTATTCATTTCTGTCAGTAGGTGACAGGTCAAAGAACATTTAAACATCTCCAATGAAACTAAATAGGCTTTACTGGAGAGGAACAAGCTATTTTGAATGTCTTAATATATACATATACATATACATATATATATATATATATATATATATATATATATATATATATATATATGCACACACAAACAGACATACACACATAAACGTACAATCATTTATTGATTTATTGCGAAGAGTTGTTGCTTTTGTTTGTTTTACATATATGTTTGCTTGTATGGTTATACATACACATATTCATTCATATATATATATATATACATACACATATATATATATATACATATGTGTATGTATGTGTATGTATATTAAAACATATTGGCATCGAACTACCATTAGACTAATGGCAGTTATTGAAATTTAGAGGTGAAGGAGTTTCATATTTTTATTAATTTTTTTTTAGTTATTTTTTAAAAATTTATTTATAAAATAAAGCAGAGAAAGTTTGGAAATCTCGGCTCTAATAATATCTCTTTCCAAAAGGAAGGAACTTTTAATTTTCTTTTTTTTTTTCTCTTTATTATTTTATTCTTTTCTTTTCTTTACATTTAATCAGTTTTGTAATACATAGTGTTTGTCTTCCTCCACTCTTGCACTTTCTCTCTCTCTATATAAGTATATTTGTGATTATGTATGTTTATTTTATCTTCCGTGATGCACATACATATGTAAATGTATGTGTCATTGATCTCTATATCATGCTCTGTTTATGATAATGTTTGGAGGCCAAATGTTGTTAGCTGCATAAGGTGAATGCAGGTTTGTTTAAAGATAGTAAGGTTACTGAAATCAAAATGAAATTATAAAATATAAAGGGTATACTCTTGTTTTTACTGAGTATAGAGTCACTTGCATTTAAATCCTTTTGAACTTCAAACAGGTGATCAGATTGATTTGTTAAAAAGAATTAAGCCAAAGATAAAGATTATCTGAATATCATTCAGAACATTCAATGTTTATATACTTTTCTTACTTTTAACAATTCCTTTGGTGTGTGACATGTATGTTTTGGATATGTGTTTGTGCACGAGCTATTTATTCTATGATAATTAGTGTTCATTTCTTCTTTTTTTCCAGTCTAGAATAACACCAAATTATTAGAATATATCTGGTAATATATGCATGTATGTGTACTTGAGCTGCTTTTGTGTTTTTCTGATGTCTTTTATTTTGTAATTCATGACTGTTTGAATGTTTTTTTAATGCATTTAAAAAAACAATTTTCATTATTTAACATATTTATTATTATTTTTTTTTTTTTTTGTAGTGGGTAGAGGGTGATTTAATTTTCCATATCCTTGCTGTTGTTGCTATTTCCCAATGTCTGTTAATTTCTGATCTGAATCAACATTGTTATTGCTGTCATAGTAAGTTACTGACCATCCCAATCCATCTCCTCTCCTTCCTCCTCTTTCAACATTTTTCAGTCCATGTTACATTGACTTGTTGCTATCAGGAGTTTCCTTGTTGAGATGAAATTTCCTCTATTGCTTCTTGAGAATCACCATTTCCATAACTGATGCCATTATTTATATATTTATATATTCATTTATTTAAACACTTTTTTTCTCCAAATAATATCAGCATTGTAATTTTTTTTATTGAAAGCAAGCTGCAAATGTTTTTATCAGGTTCATGAGAGTACAATGAGTTTTGCTGTTCATTTTTTTTCTTTTTTGTTTGTACTTTTTGTTTGTTTTTAATAGTTTAAGAAGAAGAAAAGGGGAAAATGTTTTTGGAAATTTTCTTTCCAAAATGTTCAGTCTTTGAGAAAGATTTTTGAAAAATGTCTTCAGGATAACTACAAATAACACAATAAAATAAAATAAAATAAAATAATGATATAAAATAGAATATTAAAGAAGTAACTATATTTTTAATAAAACCTGAAATCTAGATATTTTTTATTGCCTAAAATCATTTACTAAATCTACTTTTTGTTTTTATTAAATTTATTTTTTCTTCGGTGTGTATATGTGTTAATGTGAATGTGAGATATCTGTTGTTTTAAAAATATTTTGATATGATTGTATTTTCTTGATGGTTTTCATTTCCTGCAGTGATTTTGTTTCTATAATTTTTGTGGAAATGTTATCAATTCAAGAAGAATCAAAATTATTATTAGGTTGATGTGGACAATCTGTGATGAAATTCAATTTGGGTGAGCAGTGTGTTTATATTGAATTCTAGTTCTAATTAATCAGATTGTGCCAAAATTCAAAAGGCATAGACTATTAAAGAAAGTTATATAAAAAAAACAGCTCAATTCAATTGAAAATAAAATTAAAGTATAAAAAATGGTAATCATTTTGCCCCCACCACAGACAAGAAAAATAGAAAAGCTAACACAAAAAAAATGGCAGCAAAAAAGAAAGCAAATGTTTGTTTAGAATTTCTTGATTAGAAAACCAAGTACAGAATATGTGCAACAATATTTAAGATATGCTTTAATGGTAGACTTGGCATAGTTGGTAATGAGCTTAGCAGGTGTTAATGATATGTGATAGTCAGTACCTTTCTACATTGTAGGTTCAAATCCTGTTGTCTCATTTAATTTCATTTCCATCCTGCCCTTGAAAATTCAAATTAGAATCAGATACCTAGACTCATCTCGTCCAATACAGTTTCATGTTAGATCAAAGAAATCAATGTAATAAAACTTTTCTTTATAAGACCAATAAAATATTCTGGGTATTATATGAAATTTATAATGCTTCTATTCAATTTGTAGTTTCTTCATTCTATCCTTATCAAAGCAGTGAAAGTAAATGCTATTCTTAACAACTGTGAGTACAATACTTCTCTTCGTAAGAAAAATTCAAGTCCTGTTAGCTTTAGAGTTGGTTATTCTTTGACAATATAATTGTATATTTATAGAGTAAAGTTTGATGAACATTATTATTGTCATTTCTAGTGTGAGGTGTGTAATGCAATTTGGATATGGCATTACAAGACAGCTAATAAATTAGTGGTATGGTAAAATATTATACAATCCTGGAGAAATACAGTAACTGTTTGTATCTAAAACTTGGGAAAGTTTTAAGTTATCTTTTAAATATTCATGGGAACAATGACCAAAGCAGTAAATGAGAGCACATATAGTACATTGCTTGTAAATTTGCATCATACTGCATCTGTATTTTTGAAGATGTCTATCTCAATGCAAATTCTTAATTTTCATGCAACAAAAAATATTTATGTATATTTTGCAAATCTTCATTGTGATAGTAATGATAATAATAATAATAATAATAATAATAATAATAATAATAATAATAATAACAATAATAATATAAAATAATATATACTATCTAACAATATGCTAATAAAAATTATATATTATTGTTCTTATTGTTATTATGGGAATGGGTGTGAAGGATAAAATAGATTTAAGTGCCTTCCAATGCTTAGTCAGGTTCCTTTAAATTCTGTGTCCAAATCTCAATGGGGTTGATTTTACCTTTCATCTTTCCGGAGTCAATAAAATTAGTACTAGTCAAGTACCAGGGTTGATATTTGTAGCTTGAGCCTGCTACACAAATCATTCTTATTATACTTATTGTGTACACTTTGCTTAAACTGATAAATTTTAATGCTTATATCATAAGAAATTTTTTAAATAATATTTTGCTATACATATTCATACACACACACACACATATATATATATATAAATGTGTGTGTGTGTATACATATGTTTATATAAATATGTACACACATATGCATATATCATTTTACAAAAGAAACATAAGGTTTAATGAAGGAAGTCATCTGGCTGTAAAATATATTGCCTCAATATTATATTTAACCAATGAATGATGGCAAAATGAACATAGAAACCCAATGAATGAATCTGCATATGTATGATTAAGTGTGTGAGTGTATACACACATGTACACACACATACACACAAAGAAAGTAAATTAGTAAAAGTTTTGAGAGAATGCTCTACATAAAGACAGACTTGTGGCTATTTTTTAAATGTAATTCTATTTATATTTATTGATAAACAGATATTTACCAATATCTAACATCATCTGAAATGTGACATACTTTAATATACCCTGTTATGCTTTCATATTCATCAGAAAAATTTGTAGAGATTTTAGCTCAATCTAGAACACCATTAGAATCAATCAGAAATAATAGAGCTAGCCATACGCTGGTGTCAGTTCAAATAGATCAATATATAATATGTAGCTCTATATGAATACAGGAAATGAATATTTATTGTCTATATACATATATATTGACAGATAAATAAAGTGATAGATAGATAGATAAGTAGATAGATAGATAAATAAATAGATAGATAGATAGAATAGATAGATAGATAGATACACTCAGACACAGAAAAACAGACAGACAGACAGAAAGACAATTAGATACACACACACAAACACACACACACACACACACATTTACATAATAATCTTCACCCTCTTCATTGTCTATCCTTTCCCATGCTTCCATGGATCAAACAGGAGTATGCTGAGGCATAAATTTCTACAACCAGATGCCCTTCCAGATTCCACCTCTCCCTTGTTTCAAAACAAGGTAAAATCTCCCCCATCTATCAAACAATGGATAACCTGGACAAGTTTATACAGAGAACTAGAAACAAATGATGAATTATTGTGTAAGCAGTTCATTTACAAAAATCATGCAAGATATCAAGAGTGGGAGGATACTTGGATATGATTCCACTGTCCACTGCAAGCATTTATTTATAACAACTAAATGCACATGGAAATAACAGGACATACAAATATATGCATGCCTGTAGACATGCATGCTAATACATATATATATATATATATATATACCCATGCTAACATGGAACATGAATGTTTGATGATGATGATGATGATGATGATGATGATGATATATGTGCGTGCATACTGATATGTATAGATATCGAATAATTACTATGAAGCATTGTGTAGAATATATTGTATGAAAGATTGTGGTGGGTAAGGCCAGAACAATGCGAAGTAAATGCAAGGTAAATCACAAGAAAACAAATATATGAATTAACATAGACTTACCTTGCATTCAATATTTCGGGGTTATGACCCCGTTTTCAAGAAATTAATGAATGTTGCTGATGTGCGTGTGTGTGAGCATGTGTGGAAAGGTGTTGCTATAGCAACCAGCCAGCTTCCTGTAATTCCTGTAATTCAAGAGAAAGGAAG
>NC_068984.1:34102274-34103406 GCF_001194135.2 Octopus bimaculoides
ATATATATATATATATATATATATATATATATACATACATATATATATACATACATATATATATATATACACACATACACATATATATATATGTATATGTATATACATATATACATATGCATACATATATATATACATATACATATAATATACATACACACACACATATTTATACACAGCTAAAATTTTATTTACATATATATGTGTAAACATTTATGCATATAACTACACACAAGTATATATAGTTATATAGACAAGAACACACACACTTACACACACATATGAATGTATGAAATCTTCATTGTCATTTAACATCCATGTTACTTTCTGACATGGTTTGCACAGGTCAATATAGAGCATTGTATTGGACTTTAATGATCATAGTTTCTATGGTTGGATGACCTTCCTTCCTAAAGCCAATAACTTTACAAAGTGTAGTGTTAACTTTTTCATGTGAGGTCACCAAGAAGACTTCTTGACAGCGATGAGGTGCATTGTTGAAGGAAACAGATATGTTCCACATGTTGAAAGGCTGCAATATGGTTTATAGTTAGATGCCTCTTACTCCCCCACGCATTTACCACCAACAATTGCACATTCTACTATCCATGTTACCAGATGAGCCAAGATCATCAAAGAAATTACAGATGAGCACAATAGTGTCAACTCCCTCATGCACCAAGTAAGCCAACGACTAGGAAAAAAGCCCAAACAAGGGCAGTGATACGAAACCCCATCACTCAGGAGAGAAAAAAAACATCTAAATGGACCGTGGAAAGGGTGCAGAATCTTGATATATATATATATATGTATGTATGTATGTATATTTGTATGTACGTACATATATATATACAAATAATATATATGTATATTATATATATATTTAAATACATATGAACACACATACACACACACATATTTATTTTTACATATATATTTGTAAATTAATGTACATGCATATAAGTATATATATAAATATATATGCGCATAAGCCATATATATACATATATACATACATGTATGTGTGTATGTTTATGTATATATATATATCTATATGTGTGGGTGTGTGTGTGTGTGCATGTGTGTGCATGTATATACACACATCTGTGTGTGTGCATATAGAGACATATAT
>NC_068984.1:34104776-34118225 GCF_001194135.2 Octopus bimaculoides
TATATATATATATATATATATATGCTGCACTGTTGCAAGTATATGCACCAAACACTAAGACCAAATACAAGACTTTCTTTGATGAAATCACTACAGCTTTAGAGATAGTTATGACTGAGTTGTTTGTCCTATAAAAAAAAGACTTTAATGCTTTTATTGGCAGTGATCACCTGACAAGGAAAGTAGTAACTGGTGGGAATGGTGCCCCCCAAACTTAATGCAGTAGGAGAGGCCTTACTAAACTTTTGTCCTGAAAATAAGCTCTCTGTTATGAGCACCTTCTTTCAACATAGGGTTATTGTTAAGTACACCTGGTATTGGGAATTTTTGGTACAGATGTCACTGAAAGATTTTGTTATTGTGTCGGATATTTTTTTAGAATTCTATATGGTAAGTGTTCATAATACAAGAAGCTGAGCTATCAAAGTATTACCATCTACTTCTCTGGAACCTGAAACTATTTGCAAGACACCAAGGTATAATAAGCTGCAGCCAAATGGTAAAACATGTCTAAAGTTAAGCTATGGTGAAACTTTGAGGTTAAGATGAGATATGACTTTTAAGTTGATCAATAAAGTGTTCTGGCAGATGATCCATCAACTTCATAGCAAGATGCCCTCTTCCACACCTAATATTAAGAATTAAGCTGGAGTTCTTCTCTCTTCAGAGAAGAGCACTTGTTAGGAGGCATCTAGTCTCAAATCTTTCGGTGAACATAAGATGCAGCTAGTGACAGAGATTAACTTTAGAGAGGCTGAAGTCATAAGATCAGTCAGAGCACTGAAATGTGGCAAGACCACTAGGGAGGATGAAATTTGTCCCAAGATGTTAAAAGTCTTAAATAGAGAGGTATTCTGTGGATGGCTCATATATGTCAAGTGACTTGGACCTCTGGAAATACACCAAAGTAATGGCAATCCAGAGTACCATTTCCAAGTTTTGTAAAGGGAGACAAGAAACAATATTCTTCTTATGGAAAAATAGTCTGGTTGAACATTCCCAAGAGATGTAGGAGTATTGTTGAACCCAAAGTAGATGAAGAATAGTTTATATATACATAAATAAATATATATTCCAACAACCAAACAGGCTCACAAGGAATTAGCTAGCCTGATTCTATAATTAAAGATACCCAGAAGTTTCTGCACAATGTTAGATACCTGTGAAACGAACGTCTAAGCTATAGAAATGTTAGAGATCATTTTCATAATATTTTGGTGTAGATTTTCATATGTGTAACTCTATGTTAGTGCAATGAAGGTGCAAGCAATGTTCTGAAGAGAATGTAAATGAAAACAAATAAAAGGTGTTTTTACAACTATGACTGTCATCATTTTTTTTTTGCATTACTTTTCTTTTACTCCTGTATTTATTTTATCAATTGTCAAAATACCTAATCATTATTACAGTCACTACAAAGTAGTCAAAATAATGGCAACCAGCAAATGTGTGTGTGTACGTGCGTGTGTGTGCATGTCTGTGTGTGTGTGTGTGCATGTGTGTATTTGTCAGTGTGTGTATTTGTCAGTGTGTGTATTTTATGACCCCCATAGTAGGCAGAACATTTATAGATAAAAAAATACATGATACATTTTACTGCACATGTCTTCTGATATAAGAAATTTGCTGAAGATATCTTGAAGCTTTGATTTCTGTCTAAAATTATCAAATCTTCATTGAATTATAATGTTCTTCCAGGAAGTTCTTACACTGATAGGACACTGAATGTATTTATGTTATCCAACAGATTTTTTGACATCCATTAATTTGTCAAGAGAAGCATCCCATGAGACTAAAGTGGGGATTTATGGATACACTCCATCCTTCTCTACTGTTGTTGCTCAACACAAGTTTGGCTTTGCTGACTTATCATGTTGAACATCAGTCTATAGTAGATGTACTCTGAGTTTCCACGTCCTAATAGAAGATGAAGGCAACTCAATAATGTTTATGTTATCTGCAGACACACGTGAAATTGAGGACCTAACAAAGCTAATAGAAGGCAGAGATACCTGGCATGACATGGTTAAATGCATTTTAATTATTGTAGTTACCTAAAGAAGAAGAATGTTTCATCCGCTAATTTTTAACTATCATAAACTTAAACAGTCATCTACTAATTTTATGTTATTGGGCATATTGCTACAAGTGTTTATATTTCAGAATTATATTTCTGTTAGATGGGAAGGCACGTGACTCAGTGGTTACAATCATGTGGTAGTGAGTTCAATTCCTGAACTGGGCTGTTTTGTTTTCTTGAGCAAGACATTTCATTTCATGTTGATCCAGTTCACTCACCTGTTGAAATGAGTTGTGACATCACTAGTACCAAGTTGTATTGGCCTTTCCCTTTCTCTTGGGTAACATCAATTTCATGGAGAAGGGAGGCTGGTATGCATGGGCAACAGTGGGTCTTCCATAAATAACCTTGCCCAAACTTGTGCCTCAGTGGGGAACTTTCTAGATGCAATCTCATGGTCATTCATGACCAAAAGGAGTGTTTCTATGGTAAGTTACTTGGTCTGAAGCCATGTATTGAAATCGAAGCAATTATACTGTGACAGAAATATTTTAGTAACTTGGTTACACTGAGGCCATAAAAATTCTGACACATCACAAAATAAAAGGAAACTGAATTTAACAATTTTGTTTGTATTTAAAAGATTAAAATTAATCTTCCATGTTATAATTGCTTAGACTTTATTTGCATCAAATATTCTTTTTTAGAGTCCTCGTGTTATTTCCAAAGGTTTATTGCACGTGAATCATTCCAAAGCTAACTTTAATTGCTATAACAGAAATATCAAATATGTATGAAATGTTTGATGTGATATTCATATCTATATGTATATGTGTATGTATGTATGTATGTATGTATGTATGTATGTATGTATGTATGTATGTATGTGTATGTATACAACAGGTTGTACTGGGTTACATGTTACCTGTATCAATAACAGCAATTTCTCATGCATTCTATGCAACAAAGTGTGTAGGTCACTCTACGAACTTACTCAGTATTATACATCCCAGCATCTAGATTGTCAGGCTGCTCCAAGAAAACCAAATTGTTATCAATATGGAATGACTTGTAAGTCCCCTGCAGGCTTTAAGAGTCATATGAGATGTCATCAGTAATAAGGAAGTATTTCTTAGAATGAAATGATTTTAATAAATGGTCTTATTCAGTCACAAGTCAACTTCCAGCATAAATATGTATAATTGATTACTTTAGAGAGGCAGAGTGGTATATTTGACTTATGAAAAAGAAATCAGGTATTCATGTCATGCATAAATATTTTCACATAAGTTTCTTTTTATGCTTCATAACACTTATAAATGTGTTAGCATATATATTCATTCCTGTTTCCACAAATACATATCAATAGATGATAATAATGCTGATGATGACAACAATGACAAAAAAATGCAGTTCTAATACAATCATTGGAAATGGTTTCTGGATAATGTCCAGCTAATAGTATATGTAAAGAGCTTATGTTAGAAAAATGATATTTTGAGTAATTTAAAACTTTTCCAACATTCAATTTTTAAAGACCAAGATCAGGTGAGCAAACTTGAAAGCTAACAGCAGTGTATTCCGTATTTTGGGACCACAGTTTTCTACACATCTTTTCCCAATAACACTCCGATAATTTATTGACTAGCATGAATGGTTTCTAGAAAAATCTCGGCTGTTATGTCATGTAAGCAGCCAAACCATTTGTATTCTTGAAAATCAGTACTATGTCCTTTTACAGGGTACCTACGTAAGTTGGCCAGTTTAAGAACATTCCCTACATAATGATAAGCCAATCAATAAACAGAACCTTGAAAGTTTCATAATTTGTTACTAGGTTTATTTTGTTGTAAGTTGGGTGAGTTATCATGCCAATTATACATAAATGCACTGGTTCCATTTCACTTCTTTAATTTTTTGCCTCAATTGGAAACAATTAACTAATCAATTATTTCATTAATCATTCGGTTAATCAACCAATCAGCTAGGTTTATCAAAGTTTATACATTACAATTAATGATCTCACCAATGACATGCCTTCGCTACTCCAAGTCTACCTTAGGTCTGTCTCTAAAATAGAGAGGTCATGTCACTGATGACATGGTGAATAGTAATGAAAGGACTTTGACAAATCTTGTTGATTGATTGATTGATCAACTGACTAGTTGGTAGGTTAAATATTTAACTAATTCACAGATAAAAATAAAGAAGTAAAATACAGCCAGACTGCATGTTTATTATTGGCACAATGACCCTCTCAAAACACAACAATATACGTTTTGACACATGAGTTCACATCAAACTTCTTGCAAACCATATACATAAAGGATGTAAGTTTTTATATTTATCACAATAGACTGAGCAAAAGTATTCTCAGTTTTAAAGTTAATCCAATTCTTTGACCAGAGATTTTCAAAATTTTTTTTCTTTTTTTTTTCCTGAATTTTCTGGAATATATGGTATTTTAAAAACTGGAATAGCATTCATATTCCCATGATAGTCATCATTTATACAAATGGCTATACAGTTAACTATAATCATGCAGTTATGTGTCATTTCTTTTAACCAGGAGATATTACTATATAGATTGTAACCACATTTTAGCTGCTAGGTATTATGAAAGTAAGTGAAAAATGTTGACCTTTAAAAAGACATTACCTCCCTGAAGATACTTTTATTCAATATAATTATGTTTTCAATATGATTAAAGTTAACATCAAAAGAAACGTGAAAATATGCTTGAAGATATAAAAGCACCAATGCTTTAGTAACTAATTCATCCCCAAAGAATAGCTGTAGAATATTAAGTTGTTAATACTTCAATACAACTGCATCAGACATTTATAACTAAACATTCTTTAAATATAAATCTTATGAATCTACATATCAATGCTAGCTTTCATCTATGTTGTTTCAAAGCATAAATACCTTCATAAAGGCATGATATAAAAGATAATACACACACTAACACACACACACATAAATATATATATGTATTTGAGTGTGTGTGTGTGTGTGTGTGTGTGTGTGTGTGTGTGTGTGTGTGTGTGTGTGTGTGGATATAGATAGATATAGATATATATAGATATATAGATTTATATGCACATGCATATATTCATATATACATAATATATATAGATATATTCATGTATGTGTGTGTGTGTGTGTGTGTGTGTGTGTATGCATGTATGTAAATAAGATAAATGAATGTAAAAACATTTTGAGTAATTCAGATGAAGAGTTAAGTAAAATATGAATGAGTGAAACCAAGGAGGAAAGATATAGTATTACCTGACATAGTTTGTTTAATGATCTTATTATATTGCAGGAAAAACTTCCCCTTTGAAATTAATGAAAGAAAATAATCAAAGAATTTGGAGAGAAATGCGTTCCTATCAGCCAACCATTTGATAACGACACAAAAAGCTGAAAAATCATTAACATTAGTTTATATTCGAAAATGTAGATGATGTTTGCATTAACTTATACATTTTATATTTTACTGGCTATGGGAATTTACATATATGTTGCACCTGTTAACTCCTCTTTAATATAATACCCCTTTATTCTTCAACTATGGTATATTTAAGTGGCAACTCTGGCTGTGATACACATTTAGTTTTGTTCATAGATAAGTGTTTATAGAATAGAATTATGTATAAGATGCGCATATTTTTTCATGTGTATTTGTTTGGTTGATTTAATTCATACAAATTCATTCGATCAGTTCTAGATATAATTTAAGAATATCATATTATCTTATTATATATAATCATAAACTCCCAGCTGTCTCTTAGTCTTTCTTCCTTTTCAGTGTTTTGTCTTCCTCCTCCTAGTTTCTTTATTTGATATCAGTGAGTATTTTAATCAAAATACTCATTTCCATATTATTGTATGAACTTGTTAGTGAGCTTCAACTTTATAACTTGTAAAGCAAAGTTTATTGTTGACATTAATTGGTTCAATTGGTATCTGTGAAGATTGCTTAACCCTTTTATTACTATATTTTTATTGAAACACAGCCTTCATTTCAATTCATTTTGAAAATAATGAAGAATTTACTTAACTTTATCTTGTGATTCGAATGTAAATTAACACAGAATTTTGGAGAAAGGTTTTAATTTAGATCACTTCATAAGGAAGTGAGTATCAGAACAAAAGACAGTCTTAAATATTTAAGGTTTTATTAATGATATAATTCAAAGAAATATTGGATTTTTTATAGGCTTTTCTTGCAGTTCTAAATTTATTTTTCACTAGTTTGGTGGCAGAAAAAAATAGAATGAAACTAGACCGAACAGATAGATTTAGAAAGATCAAGCAGATAAGGGTATTGGATCACCAGCATTAAGCCTTGAATCACATATTATATAAAGGGGAAGGTGGGGTTTTTTTTTTGTTTTTATTCATTTTTTTTTTTTTTTTTTGTGAGTATGTACTTCAGTTCGTATTTTAGTAGCATATTATCTGGGAACATCATCAGTGAGATATTGACATCTGTTCTGAAACTAGGAAGTTTTTTGCTCCCATTTACTGAATTTCTTAAACTAGCAGTAAATTGACTTTCAAACAAGATGTTAATTATGTATTTATTATCATTTTATTCATTTAATATAATTATTCTTTCTTCTTTGCAAAACTTGGATTCCTAATTACAAGTTCACCAAAGAACTTGCCATTCAGAGATTTTGAGTCTTGTGCACAAGGATAATAGTTGTTAAAGGAAAAGTTTGTGGTACTGCTGTATATGTACTTCTACTATTTCTTTCCAGAATCAGATTTTTATCACATGCAACTGCAGCACTTCATTAGATATGCTTGTTTTTCAATAAACAGAAACATCAAAATGATTTTCAATTTTGTCACAATAACCTTGTCGCATCCAACAGTGCTAAAAGCACAAAATATTCTAAGAACACTCATGAATAACAGTTAAAATCTCTATGAATAATCCCTTTATGTCTGAGATATTTTTTGTTTCTTGCAATTCACACATACGCACATGTGCACATATGCACACACACACACACACACACACACACACACACAAATGCACAGTATACTCACATTCTAAACTACATATACAATAAACAACCATTTAACATCTGCCCTAACTTTCTATTCCACTACAGTCATTTATCAACCACCGAGCTCTGACATTTTGCTTCTTCTACTGATACTGACAAACTCTCCATTTCTTTCAATGTAATGAGTGTATTCCATTTTTGCTTAATCCATTTCACATCATAAATTCTACAAAATTCCTGAGAGAGAAGGATTAAGCTGTTTTCTATTTTTTTTTTCAATCCTTTCTTACCAGAACTACAATTCACTGAAATTTCATCCATACCTATGTTTTCCACATGACAGTTTTCCTTCAAAATATCAAATTGCTCATCAACTGTGTTACTTTTACTCAAATGTTTATATCAAACTCTCAAACAAAAGGCTTTTACATTAGACATTAATAAATCTCATCAATTTACTTCTGGGCAAAGCTTATATATATATAAAAATGTGCTTGGATCAGTTTGTTTGACTGACAACAGGATTCCATGCTATTTCACAATGGTGTAATTAGCAATGGAAAGGACATCAAACTATAAAATCAATTGCTCTGGCAGAATGTAAATCTCAGAATTTACCAATGCTATTTCACCACAGCTAACATGGGAACATTGTTATGAAACAACAAACAACAACAATAATAATATAGAGTAAAAGGTTTAGTTTATGTTGTAGCATCCTATCTTCAGAGAACTGCATGTGTTGCATTTCCTTAATAGTAAAACTTAGGCTCTTGCAGTTTGTTAACTTACTTTCTTGTTATGCAGATAGCTTCTGTGTTAGCTTTCTTTCTTGCATCTACACACAGAACATTTTGTGATTGACGGCTATGCATTAGTTTACTCTTGTGCCAGGACTTATGAGAATTGTGTGTGTAGTCATATGACATAAACTTGAACTGGTTCCAAGATTCAGTGCCAAATAATGTTTCGAATGCCAGCACCAAATTATGAAAACAACAAATTCAGAGAGGATATTACCACCACCAACAACAAAAACAACAACAACATCATTATTATTGCTATTATCATCATCACCATCATCACCATCTTTACAGTTTCATTTTCAGCTTCCTTCTTTCTCTTTCTATCTTTCATGGCAACAGCTGTTGCAGGAATTCTAGTGTTATCCTTGGTTCTCCCCATAGACTTCTGTTTGTTGGTGAGAACTGCTTCCTTCTTGAGTGATGTCAGGGGAGCATTATAATTTTTACTATGAAAGAATATCTGTACAATCAGACAGGTTTATGTACTGATGCATTTGCTGTCATTTGATAGCTATTGCAAGTATCACATATGTATAAGGTAACTCAAAGGTAACTCTTTACTGCTTATTATGCCTCTTGACAACAGGTTTCTCATTCAAGTGGTAGGTGTAAGTTTCTTAGAGGTTATGAATCCTTTGTAGGATGAGACTTTCCATCATTTCTCAACAAGTAGCTCATTCCAGGTAGTGGCAGTTCATTGTATTCTGACATCCTTTCATTTTTTACATCTTGCTTTATCACTATCAATATCTTTATCAGCATTACTACAATCATCGTCATCATCATTGCTGTCATCATCGTCGTCATCGTCATCGTCATCATCATCATCACATCAGTAACAACATTGGGTTGAGATTTATTTATACGAGCAATATTACACTGCCTTAACCTTTTCAGCATATTGTAAAATATTTTAGTGATTCTAACGTATGTTTATATAAGTGCAAAACTCTATGTGTGTATTTATGTGTTTATATAAGTATCTCCCAACTATACTTTGTACACTTATATTTTTATGAGGATTTCTGTATAAGTAGATGAACAAAAGGATACATCGACAAAAGTTTATATAGACAAGAAATAAGACATTTATTCTCATGTAAATGAGAACCAATATTGATTTCTGCATTATAAACCATCAAACAAACACTTTTTTTTTATGAAGTCCACAACTGAGTCAAGCTAACACTGTTCTTACCTGCTATACTGGCAACTGTGTGAAGTTGGTGATACCTTATGTATAACCCATCCCTCCACATACATACAACTGATAAAAAAAAAAAGAACAGTGCTATAATGGAATAGAGTCTCACAATCTTTTCAGATCAGATGAGTGAACTACTTTTACACTTATACGGGCAAAAATAAAAGTTGAACAAGAAATAATGGTTTTCCTCATTGCCAAAATGTTTGCAAAGTTTCTGAAATCGTGGAATGATTCACTAGAGAATTTGATAAGTATGAAAAAAGAAGTTATGAGTTAGATCCCATCAGCGTTTGGTCTTCAAAAGTCTAAGTGATCATGCCACAATTAAGTTGAGATCATAAGAGACAAATCTGATTTCAAAGAGGTGCTTGTGCCACAGTTTTTCATGGCTTGCCTTCTCTCAGAGTGTAAGTGTCAATGACATAGACATGAATGAAATTTGAATCCCTGGGTGGAATCTGAACTATGAATGCAAGAAGCTGGAATAGATGAACAACTATTATAAGGCATCTCGTATGGAACTTTAATATCTCCTATTAAAGGATGAAAAGTAAAGATCACCTGGACTGCATTTAAATTCTGAGAAAATAATGCCAAACATTCTATCTGATGCTCCAGCAAATGCTCTGATTAAAGACTTAAAACAGTTCTATGGATATACTTATTTAGATTTATGTGTACATGTGTATATATGCATGTGTGTGTGTGTGTGTGTGTGTATGTATATATGTATATATATATATATATATATACATACATACATATCAGTATCTATATATAATATACATGTAATTTATGTGTATGTTTACTGATGTATATGTGTTTGTATGCGTGAGTGTTTGTGTGTGTGTGTATGTGTATTTGTGTGTGTGTGTGATGCAAACATTATATATAACATGGAGACAAGGTAAAAAGAACAAATAGGTTTATCCTCAGGAATAATGGGTGAGAAAGTCTTGTTTTTTGAGCATATGCTTGTGTACAGAAAGAATAGACAAGGAGAGAAAAAAAATGGACACAAGAACAAGCATGTCTCAATTAGATAGTTACTACATATATTTTTTTTTATGTGTATGTATATACATGATTGTGAACATGTATATATGTTCATATCTATTTGTATATATATATATATGTGCACATATAACAGATATGTGTACATATGTACACATGCCCCTGTGTTATTAATTTGTGTTAATGGCCAGTGTATGTACAATTTATGAATACTTAGATGTAAAGCAATTTTTCCTAATGACCGGCATTAGCTTTGGCAGTAATATTAATAATTTCCTTCTGATAATGTCAACATCTATATCTTATTAGTACACATTTCAAATAACATGGAAGAAATGACAGTCAAATTAGGCTTCAGTGTAAACAGAACTCTCAACAGTAGATGGGTTACTTAAAAGGTATGCTAAATCATTTAGTTTAACCTTTTTCTGAAATTGAGCATATTTCTGAAAACAAATGAATATGGATGTGCATTCAGTCTTGCAGTGAAATTATGTCCAATCTTCATTTAAGTTCAAGGTCAGTATTTCTCAAGGTTGGATAAAAACTGTTAAGCTGACTCTATTTTACTGTTACTTAATCCATTCTCTTCTCAGAATTTCCACTCTAAGTTTGTAACCAAGAGAGAAGATATCAGATATTCTAAATTATTTATTTTGATCTGGTTTTACTGGCTTCTCCTCTTCCATTTTTATTGAGCCTAAATAATGCTTTCTACAATAGGCACAAGCTTGAGATTTTGGCCCCCAGTGCTTCGTAATTATTTTATTGACCCTGAAAGGATTAAGGGCAAAATTGATCTTGGCAGAATTTGAATTTATAATGTAATGCCGGAAGAAACGTCCCTAAACATTTTGTCAGGTGCTCTAACAACTCTGCCAGCTGGCTGCCTTGAACTCAGCCTTAAACAAGAACTGTTCAATAATCAGTGTTCAGTAATTTCAGTGTGTAACATGGTAACAATTGCAAGTTGAATTTCTGTCACAGATTCCCTTAAGTCCCAAAAGTTTTGAGATAACACTGAATATCATATAAATCATATGACCACAAAAATAAAAAATAATAAATAAATACAAATAAAAATTCAGAATTCATATTTACATAGGAAACACTAAAGCAGGTTCTTAGAGTAGAATGAAACCTATGTTCTATAGAGGACGGAAACTAAGAGGTTTTTACCATTCTTTCCCCAAAGCTAAATGTCTATCAAAGTAGAAATCATCTAATGTGAATTACAGCAGTGTTCATTGAGGAAGAGTCACCTGTATTGATATAACCACCACCACCACCACTGCTGCCACCACCACCACCACCACCACCACCACTGCTGTGACTACTACTGGCGGAATTCCAAGAAGTGGGTATATTCAAGTCAACATTGGTATCTCACTGGTATTTTATTTCAGTGATACAAGAAGAATAGTATTTGAAGTCATAACTGAAGTTCGACATTAAATTTTCTGTGGAAACTCATTACACTCTGCAAGAAATATATTGTCATAAAAGTAATACTAATGATAATAATAATAATGATAATAATAATAATAATAATAATAATAATAATAATAATAATAATAATAATAATGATGATGATGATAATAATAATAATCCAGCAATTCTGAGCAAAGGAGACTTGGTTGATACCTTTGACCCCAGTACTTCACAAGTAATTTATACTATTAACCACAAAAGGATGAAAGACAAAGTTGATCATGGAATGAAATAATAACAATGATAACAATAACATTTTCAAAGTTTGGCACAAGGCCAGCAAGTTTGTGGGGAGGGGTTAGTCAATTACATTGACCTCAGTGTTCAGCATGTATTCATTTTATCAACCAGGTAAGGATGAACAGCTGTTGACCTCTGTAGAATTTGAACTCAGAATCAAAAGAGCTAGAATAAATGTCCCTAACCATTTTCTACATTATACTAATGAAAGCAGTAAAAATAATGATAATTTCTAATATCGGCATAAAGCCACATACAGAACAGAAGGTGACTGGTACTTATTTTAGATGAAAGACAATCTCAAAACAGGACAGATTCAAACCCACGATACTAAAGAATGTATAAAATACCATCAGATATTTTATCCATCACTTTGCAAATTCTGTCATCTACACACTTATAAATTGTGATACTCATCATTATTATTATTATTTCTCCTTTTAGCAGATCTCTATGAATTTGTAATGGAGTTGTATATTCAACTGAAATGACTGGTACTAATTTTATTGCACACAGAAGGATGAAAGCTAGACTTCATTGAATTCTATTCAGAATTGAGCTCAAAAATCTAAAGGATAGTAAAAACAACATTAAAAGAAAATTAGTCCAGCATTCTTCTCTGCTGCTTCTGTCAAGAGGAAATGACATTAAGTCTTTCTACTATAGGTAAACGGCCTGAAATTTTGACAGGGAGAAGATTAGTCAATTACATCAATTCCAATGCTGACCTGGCACTTATTTTATCAACCCTGCAATCATGAAAGACAAAGCCGCCCTCAGTGTAATTTGAACTCAAAATGCAAAGCTAGACGTGCAGCTAAGCATTGTTGTCTAGCATACTAACAATTTTGCCACTTCACCACCTTTGATAAAAATGATAAAAATAATAATAATAACAGTAAGAAGACAACAAAATATTTTGGACTAAATAAAATATATAACATTACTGATGAGATGATGTCAACAGAAATAATATTTTGGAGTAAGGCTTTTATATGTGTGTGTGTGTGTGTGTGTGTATGTATGTATGTATATATACATATACAAAGATACATATATATATACATACATATATATATGTATGTGTGTGTGTCTGCATATATATATATATATATATATATATATATATATATATATATATATATATATGCATATACAGTATACAAATACACACAGAGAATCGATGAGAGCTAGATATACTCAGTAAAGAAAACATGTAGTAGTGCTCAAATGAATTAAAAGTTCGAGTCCTTCATCCAGAACTAGGTTCATGGCATCAACAATGGCAATAAGAGAAATTCAAGATGAGCCGATATAGCGGTTGTGATGCAGCTAAACACAATTAGGCTTCACGCACACACACACACATATTCAGAAATATAAACGCATATATGCACTTAAATATTCACATATATGTTTACATAGAGCATAAATAATATAGAATACTAAGAAAAGAAAATGCATAATTCAACACCTGTTTCAAGAATTACATAATAATTAACATTCATAATTTGCATATTTCATTGGTAAATTATTAATATCATAATTATTACATAACTCTGAGCTTCCTGAAACAGTTGTCATGTTAAGAATTTATGTATTCTGTTCTTTGTTTTCTGTGATTTTATTCTCTCTATAAATATA
>NC_068984.1:34118354-34122649 GCF_001194135.2 Octopus bimaculoides
GTGACTCTATGTGTGTGTGTCTAGTCTAATTGTGTTTATTTGCATCACTATCTATATAGACATGTGTGTGTGTGTGTGTGTGTGTGTGTGTGAAATAAAAATAAAAGTGTTATTATCAAGTCATGAAAAATTAAAACAACTGCAGAAGATGCTTGAATATATGGCCGGTATCATCATATTCAGAGAATTAACATCAGCATAGATCTGAGTTAGAGCAAAGGTTTAAGGCTGAGTCCTTTCTGAAGCAAATAGCTTTTAGACTTTGTCTACAAATGAGCTTTTGCACTTGTATTCACACATTGAAAACTAATTAACAAGCATACATATACATACATATTCCATCATGTATGTTATGCCTGTATGCACACATAACATTTTTAGATACATACATGCATAGAGATTTAAAAGTATATATATATATATATATATATATATATATATATATTTATGTATACATGCACTTTCAGACATACACATATATAATTGATCTCTATAACGTAACACAATAAAGCATTCCCTTGATGATCCATTGTAGTTAAGTATCTAACTGCACTTGGATCATCCACTGGAGAGGATCCAATCAACCACTGTCGTGCAACATACATAGGGAACAAATGAAATAAAGTTGTGCTTATCATAATTTCTCCTTTACACACACACACACAGACACATTAATCCATGCATATTTTTTCTTAGTATTCTGAGGTAAATTACCTCATATATATATGATGAGTAAGTTTTAACAATAACATTACTTCTATATCTTTTATTGGTTTGTCTTTTTGAAACTGGTTCCAGACAAAAATTGGCTGGACTGTGGATTTGCCTATATTTGATTGTCTTTTGTAAGGATTCTAGGATGATGGCTTTGAAAATGTTGATCTCAGTCTGAATATACTAATGTGACTTTAATTGTATCTACTACTTCAACTTCACTTATTGTTTATTTTCTATTTACTTCTATTTCTATGGTTGATTTTGCTTTCTTTCCATTCTTAATACTTTGTTTTGAATGTTTTAATTATTGTAGTGAAACAAAAGAATTGTCTTGCATTAAAATTCTGTGAACATCCTCTGCAAAATTAGAAAATATTTTGTTTTTATGGCATTCCAAAACTTTAGGTTTTCATAGTTGTGTGTTGAATTATTGCATGCATTCATACACACACAGTTGTCTTGTGTGTATACATGCATACATACATACATACATATGTACGTACAAACATACATACATACATACATACACATATACATACATACACATATACATACATACATATTGAAATTTAATTTTCTTGGTTTTGATGATAGAGTGTATATTTGGCATCATATACAAAATATTCATATATATATATATATATATATATATATATCAATTTGTACTGTATATACACATGCATTATGTATATAGCTGTGTCACTTAATTTGAAGACAAGCACACTACTAATGGTTAAAGATTATTTCCATTTATTTAATCACAATTCAGTATGTATATGAATAAAAATAACTTTACTACTCTTTGAGTATTGCAAGTTTAAAAAGATTTTAATTAGCATTAACTTAGTTACTGACAAAATTAATGAAGTTACCAAACTGAAAGTCAGCTTAAGGACATTATACAAAAAAAATTATCATAAATTTAATATTTGATAGTGTATTATGTCCCTGTGCCAGAATTGGAAACCAATATTTCATAGTATCTTTTATCACAATAAGTTAAGCTATTAATAACTAATAGACTGTATAAGCCTATGACCTGTTTTGTTGGGCAAATGTAAATGCTTATAATTAGAAGCAAGATAATGAATTGTACATATGCATAAACTGAAATACAGTTTTTGATCCATAGCTGCTAAAGTTAGACACTCAGTAACTCACTATGGTATGGAACATCTTCAGTCGAACTGGTGGTTGTCATGAATGTGCTTGATCAGGGCAGCTATGAGAAACTGCTGTGAAAACAGAGTGATACCTTCACCAGTTATTGGTGAAGAATAGGAAAATGACTGTTGTTAACATTTTTGACAATGTTGGATTCAAAATTTCACATATTAATTGATATAACACCCTTGAAAAATCAACTGAAGTAGTTTAGGCTTGTGGGATGCATTGCATATGAAAGAAACATATTTTCTATGGAAAACCAGATACCTGTATTCAGTTAATTCAGAGCATGAAAATTGAATACTGTGACACTAGTGAAACATATAGTGATGAGATGAAATGAAATTTTATTTGTTTGGTTCTGATAGCTGAGTGTATATTTAAGATATTCACCCAGAGTGTATGAATCTGACAGTTACAGATAGTAGTTTGCAATGTCATGGCTTTAAGCTGCACGTTTGGAAAAAAAGGATAATTTCCATGTATCAGATCACCAGCAACATGAACAGCACAACCTTTCTTGAGATCTTGAATATTGTTCTGTTTCATATACCAAGTCATTTTGGGATAGTTAAGGATTTATCAGTACATCATAGATCTTGTGCATACCACAGAAATAAGATAAAACTCATAAAAATCAAGAAAATCTGTGTGCTATCATGTTCAACACATTCTTTGCATTTGAATCTGATAAGAAACCTTATGGAAATAGGTCAGAAAGAAGATCCAACAAAGGAAATAGAGGATTTAGAGTGAATTATAAGGCAAAAAAGCAGAATGAAATTCCAGATATCATCATCTAAATTATTAATTCAATACCATGGAGATGAGATTTGGTTTGGAAACCTTTCAGGTACCTGACCAGATATTAGGAGCATATGATTTTATTCTTCATTTGATTTAAATGTCTTTGAATTAAGTGACATTCGTTCATTTTTCTCGTATTAATGATACTGGCAATAATTGAATCAAGCTACTTTATGAGTTTAAACGTGACATTTAAAAGAGTAAAATATTTTCTATTTATTCATATATAGTTTCAGTTATGATTAAGATATTGGAAACAATGTTTCACCATGGGTGTAGTCTTGTCATTAAGTGATACCCCACCTCTCTCTCTTCCAGTGTCTCTCTTATAAACATATACATATACATACATATATACATATATACACACACACACACACACACACATATATATATATATATATATATATATATATATATATACACACACATATATATATATATATATATATATTATATATATATATATATGTATGTATATGTATATAAATGTATATATATTCATATACATATTTATATATTATATTATATATATACATATATATATATATGTATATACATACATACATACATATATATATATATATACATATATATATATGTATGTATGTATGTATGTATGCATACACACATACATACACACACACACATGCATATGTATGTCATGTATCAATTTTTAGTGTATATATATTTATGACTGTGCAAGTCAATGCAATTATGCCCACATTCATGATAATCAATTCAAATTTTACATGCACTAACAAACATACAATAATTATCTAGTAATCCAATCTTTTCAAAACGGTCATCTCTACTGGGTTCATATGTATTTGAAATATATTAAGGAAAGAATATATCAGCTACCTAATTTGATAAACTACATGTTGATAAAGTACATCGACACACACACACACACACACATGTGTGTGTGTTTGTGTGTATGTGTGATTCTTATTGAATTTTTGACTGGAAACATTCATATCAATATAGTTAAAAGGGGAACATTCTTTTCTTTTCTACTCTAGGCACAAGGCTCAAATTTTGGGGGAGTGGCCAATTGATTAGTCCGGCCCCAGTATGTAACTGGTACTTAATTTATCGACCCCAAAATGATGAAAGGCAAAGTCAGCCTCAGCAGAATTTGAACTCAGAATGTAAAGACAGATGAAATGCTGCTAAGCATTTCGTGCTAACATTTCTGCCAGCTCACTGCATAAAGGGTGTGGGGACATTACGAGCAGAATTAAACTGTTTCAAAATGCAATACATTTTGGCAAATAATTTTCCAGTCAATTTAGTATCAGAATTTGAGGTTCGAGATTTTGCAGTTATTTAACTATGGTCATCCTGGTATAAAATATTTTTGCTTTTAATCATCAATTTTATATTGCCACTGAAAAAAATATTTGTGATATTTTTCATTCCTTGGCCTCAATGTGTACTGTTTTAATAATGATGTATAGGCACACATATTTAGAAATCTCTCTCTCTCTCTCTCTCTCTCATTCTCTCTCACTAAATATATTCATACACACACACACACACACACTCATATATATATATATATATATATATATATATATATATATATATATATATATATA
>NC_068984.1:34122751-34123515 GCF_001194135.2 Octopus bimaculoides
ATATATATATATATATATATATATATATATATATATATATATATATATATATATAAATATTATTTATTTAAATGGCACAATACACACATATATTTGCGTGTATATGTATGTATATATTTGTGTGTGTGTGTATGTATGCACGTAAATATATGTGGAAATAAATGTATGTTTGCTTGTGTGCATGTCCATTTGTGTTTTACATTCCTATTTCTGTCTTTGTATGGGTAAGATGAATACATTAGCAAAGCATTTTTTACTGCCAGGTACTACTCTTCTCACTAACCATTTTCAAATAAGGGGTCTCTTTTCCAGTCTTACTTCAAAGGTGTGAACTGAGCCAATGATTTGTTGAAAGGAGAACTGGCAATAACAATACTGTCCATATGTTGTAGCTTTTGTAAAAGTGAGCAAGATGTAAATAATCACATACAAACATACAAACACACGCACACACACACACACACTTAAACACATGCGTACACACATACGTACGCACATACAGAGACTCACCACATACATACACATATATCCACAAACTCACACACACACACACAGAATAATTCCCTTTCAGTTTCTATATACTAAATCCACATACAACGTTGTGTCCAACTCAGAGTGAGATCGAACCCAAACACATTTGAATAGGAATCAAATTGGTTAATCACATGGCCATGCATGCACCTTTTGTATCTATGTATCTATGTATCTATCTATCTATCTGTATATATATATATATATATATATATATATATATATATATATAT
>NC_068984.1:34124639-34136651 GCF_001194135.2 Octopus bimaculoides
ATATATATATGTATATATATATATATATATATATATGTATATATATATCTATATGTATATATGTATGTATGTATATATGAAACTTTGCTACATTTACATTTCATTCCAAGCATACCTGGATAGAATGAAAATTCGGTGGGTGGGCTAAGAAAAAAAAAAAAAAAACATCTGTATATTTTTAATACCATTTATTTGATGATTATGGATATAATCTTAACAACAAGAAAATGAACAAATGTCTTAGAAATATTTCAACTTTATTATTGATCTGTTAAACAACATATTGGTTTGTTGTTGCTTTTTGTTTCATGAGTTATATAATATATATATGTGGGTGTGTTGTGTGTGATGCAGATTAGTAGAAATGTTAATTTACATATTTTTAATTCTTATTTAAAAGCTAGTTTTATGATATAACTTGCTTCTTATTTACCATGCTATACATTCTCTTCAACGATATATATTTTTATAATGGTACCCATGCATATCTATGTGTATGTGTGTGTATTTACGGATTAGCGGTATAAAATATATCAAAAACAATAAACGTTGGACTCAATATATCTGTTAGGTCTAATTATTATAAGTTTTGTTGACAGTCATTTTGAAATTTTATCTGCGGTGGTTTATTCAAGATTGGTTTGAATAATTCACTGCAAGTGAAACCTTGATATTATTATCAACAAAATTATGCACATATATATATATATATATATATATATATATATATATATATGTGTATACAGATATGTGTGTATGTATGTATGTGTACACACACAACATCTAAGATTATGTGCTGTGTGTTTCTGTGTGTATCTTTATGCATGTATGTGCCTGCATGCTCACATGCATATATGTATTTATGTATATATAAACACACATACGCCTAAATTAGCCTCGCAAATTTTTCTTCAAATGCCATTTTATTCTTATGTTGCTAGATGCTCCATTGCACCTCGTAAGTGAGCCACATATCATAGATTCTGCTTCCTCACTTATTCACCAATGCACTTCGATTTTGAAGGGCAAATACAAAATAGGTAGGCATGATATTTTAAGGCTGATTACCTCCCCTCGAATAAAAAATAAAGAAAACGCCAAAGAAAAGAATTTAGCTGAAGGCATTATCAAGTTATATGTATACACACTGTACACGTACATTCATGAGTGCCACATACTATTATCCCAAAGAGCAAATTGCTGAATCCTCAAAATGTCTCAGTATCTTGGTTTTATACAAATGTATTTATTTTCTGGATGGTGTGAATTGTGTGTGTGTGTGTGTGTGTGCGTGTGCATGCATGTGTGTGCATGTGTATGTAATAAAAGTAATATGCAAGCACCTATTTTGCATTGTATATCCTGATCTCCGAAACTTCATACTATGTTTATCACATAGGTTCTGTCAAAGCTCTGACTTATTTAACTCTCAGCTAATCATTTATTGAGCACTTTTGTGGCATTATGTCTTGTGTTTAGTTTTGGGCATATGTATGAATACTACCTGTCTACCTGCATGTATGCTTTCATATATTATATATATATATATATATATATATATAATTTTATCTACATATATAATGCGGTTTATTTATATCAATGTGCTGATATAATAAATAATTGATTCTGTTTACATATATATGCAATCTATATCTAGGTATCTATATATATATTTATTTATCTAACTTTACACACATGCATATACACCTGTAATGTTAGTTACCACACATTTATATAAATATATATTTGTGTGTGCATTAATGGGGGTGTTTGTCCATGTTATATATATATGCGTGTGTGTATGTGTGCTTGCATGTGTGTGTATGTTTATGTATGTATATGTATGTACAGTTTCCTGTCTTCATATATGGTTTAAATAGATTGAAAAAAATTAAGCCTATAGATGTGTGTATTTGTGTATGTATACACACACAAACAAACACCCATAAATGTATGTTCACATGCAAAAACTTTACATTTGCTAGAGTTTTGTAAATTAATTCATTTTTTACATGCATACATATGTTTGAATCTAACATAGTTATTTCAACTTGTATGTTCTTGACACTTCTGGAATGGCAGCATATGGAAACACAAACGATATGTCTGTACAGGTATATATGATGTTGTACATGCATTTTTAAGTTTTATAAGCTATTGTGGCCATGCTCAAAATCATTGTGTCACACACAACACACGTATGCCTAACAATATACATATACTTTCATGCGCACACACACACCAGCATATACATGTATTAAAAGAAATTTCTCATACTTAGTTTCAAGTAATATTTTGAGAACTTTTTCAAGACTCCCTCTTCTGCCAAAAGAAATCAAACCATAAAAGAAAAAATATGAAAGAAAACATAAAAGAAATTGGTTTTGTTTCTTTCTCAAAATTTGGTACATTTTTTTGTCTTTCTTCTTGAAACTATTGTTGTTATTTCATCTGTTATACAATTTCTGCTGTCCTGTTTTCTGATTTTTTTTTAGAATTTATGCTATATTTTTTCATATGTATACATTTTCTCCTTTCTTTTTCTTCATATTTTTGTTTGTTTTGTAATCTCAAACCTTTGATTTTTCACTGGATTCAAGTGGAAGACTCTCAAGCTTTAGTTAAAATCACGCCGGTTTTTAAAAAATTTTATATGCAACAAACTTGCGAAATGGCGAGAAGAAGAGAGAAGCAGGAAAAAAGTAAATCGGTAATTGGTTTCTTGCATCCAGATCCAAAAGCTGCTGAGGATTCTGATTGGCCTGTAAATACATAAATGAGAAAAATATTATGTAAAAAAAAATCAATAAATAAGAGAGAAAGAAAGGAAGTAATACGTGTTAATTTACATGGCACTTTATTCCCACACTCATATATGAAAATTATTAATATAATGCAAAAGAAATTATTGTCAAAGTTATCTGATGTTAGGGTAGGACTGCTCAGCCTGTAGTAGCTAATAAATAATCAGGTAAAATTTATTCATAAGAAAATTTGAAATGTAACCTTTAGAATTAACAAGGTAACATTGTTGCTAGTTAATTTATACATATTTACAAAATCAAGCTGCAAAATTAAAATCCTCTTTTTGTTCCACGACTTGTATTTTATAATTAAAAATGGAAACATTTTCATTTATTTTATTGGAAAAAGTCTACTGCTAGCAAAAGCATTCTCCCTTAAGGCAATATCAACTTCAATGTTTGCAAGCTGTCTAGATCTTGTATAAATTATAAATTATAATCTTGTGAGGTTTTATTATTGTCATTATCATTTAAGGCAGTGAGTTGGCAGAATCATTAGCACACCCAGCAAAATGCTTAGCAGCATTTTGTTTTCTTTACATCCTGAGTTCAAATTCCATCAAGGTCAACTTTACTTTCACCCTTTCAGGGTCAGTAAAAGAAGTACTAGTTGATCACTGAGGTCGATGTAATCGCTTTATCCTCTTTCCCAAAACCTGCTGGCCTTGTGCCAAAACTTGAAAATATAATCATTATGATCATTAAGGTGGTGAGCTTCAGAAATATTATTGCACCAGACAAAATTCTGGCAGGTTGACTACCTTTTCTTCATTCAGGATAGATGAAATAAGAACCAGTTGGACACTAGGGTCGATGTACTTAATTAGCAAAGCCTTCCTTGAAATTTCAGGCCTTGTGCCTATAGTAGAAAGACTCACCATAATTATTATTAAGGTCATGAGCTGGCAGAATAGGTGGCACATTGGATGAAATGCATAGCAACATTTCTTCTGGTGCCTTACTTTCTTAGTTCAAATCTTACTGTGGTCAGCTTTACCTTTCTCCCTTTCAGGGTTGATAAAGTAAAGTACCAGTCAAGTTCTGGGTTCAATGTTATAAACTAACCCTCTCTCCTTAAATGTTGCTTACCTCATGATAGAATTAGAAAGAATTATCATTTAATTACCATTACCATTTTATTATTATTATCATTTTATTCATTTGGTATGCTAAGAAAGTAGAATTAATAGCTTTTACCCAGAGGTAGAATATAAATTATGTGCACTGAAATACAAAGACACTGAAATATAGAACCAGATTAACTCAACCATTATGTATTTTAGCATATAAAATAATGGTTTTGCAATCAAGCATAAATCTATTTTGCCATGCATTTCAATTTAAGTCATTTAGTCAAATAAATCATACAATTACTGGCTATAGGTAATAATTTTGCAACTCAATGGCAAAAAGGCTAAGTATGTTATTGTTTGAGACATTTCCACATAAAAATAATGAAATGTAAAATTGATATGAATTAACTGCTAAGATTTTCAATGTAATTTGTGTCAGAAATGAAGTGAATGAGATTGTTTGTCTTTTCTGGCCTAAATTGCTGCTTATAATATCTATTATCACTTGATGTGGTACTATTTATTTAGAAGTAAGTATTTATATATATGTTCAAGATTTTCTATATAACAATTGTTGAGGATAAATTAAATTGACAAGAAAATTGCAGGTACACATCTGCTTTCAAATTCTTTTGAGCTATACTTCACTTACCACAATTTTCCTTACCTAGCTTGATGAAATAAATACTATTGATTTTATTTGATTATTTCTATAATTTGGTAGGCTGTCTCTATAGTTCACAGACCCTCTCTGAAGTCACTAATCTTGCTGCTATAAATAACAGTCAAATCTACCTGAAGTCATAATCTGTTTGTATTAACAAAGAAAAGGACACGCTGCACAATATACTTCCTGACATACAAACTGATGGAATGATGATTCCAACAAACTGTTAATCACAGGCCTGCCTCATCAGTGCTGATATCAGGCTAAGAAACTACAGCAATTAGTTATATATATAATAAAAATCTGTGAAATCATTGACATTATTTTTATTTGGATGGAAAACAATAATCTTAATTTGAAATGTAAGTACTTCAGCACAGGTTTAGCTGTGTGCTTGAGAAGCTTGCTTCCCAACTGTGTGAATTTAGGTTTAACCCCACTGTGTGGCTCCTTGGGCAAGTGTCTTCTACCATGGCCCAGGCCAAGCAAAGCCTTGTTAATGGATTTGGTAGAAAGGAACTGAAAGAAGGTTCTTGTGTTATGTGTGTTTATGCTTGTGTTGTCCACCACTGCTTGACAACTGGTGTTTGTTTATGTCCTCATTACTTATCAGTTTGACAAAATTGACCAACAGAATAAGTACCAAGCTTAAATATAGATACATTAATGCCTCAATATATGAGTTAATTGGTTTCCAGAGTTCGCTTGTAGAGTGAAAACTCATAAAGCAGAGCAATAATTTCCCATAGTTATCTTATAAATCGTAATTTGTTCTCAGAAAAATATTATTTTACCCATAGAATTTATAATACTCATGAATTAATGGCAATAAAACAACAGTAGAATGTGAAGAATAATTTATGTAAAGTAAAAAGGATGTCGAGATAATTTATAACAAAAAAATATTTTTATAATCATTTTCTGAATCACTTTCACTTGCACTAGACTTATGCATACCATTACTTGTAGATGTAATTGCTGATTCACAAGCTCTCATAGACAGACTTGTAGATTTCTTTTTAAAAAACAAGTAGAGAGTTGTTTGCTTAGAAGAAGCTTTTTCTCTCTCTCTATAAATTTCTTGGTAATATGCAGAAGCATTTGTTATGGTAGTAGGAACTTTCACATCATTCTGAATTTGGATCTTGTGCTCGAAAAATAAAACTCGTAAACTCGGAGTCTCATAAAGTGAAGTATTACTGTACTGGGATTGATATGTTCTACTAAACCCTTTAAGGCAGTGCCTCAGCATGGCTGCATTCCAATGAATGAAACAAGTAAAACATATAAGTTTTGGGAACCAGACAATCGTAAAGTGTATGGCTCAAAGTACCTAAATTACCACATGGAAGTTTCAGTAAGACCAATTTTACAAAGTGAATAATACCAAATTATATCTTTCTCAGTTCTTTTCTTTCGGTTTCAACGTTGTATACAAACACGGCAATATTAAGATTCCTATATACAAAAGATAGAAGTAGCTCTGCAAAAAACATGGGCAGTGGTCCAAATAGTCTAATATTGTTTTATCTAAGAGAGTTTTCTAGTGAAGCTAGTTCACCAAATATGTAAAGTATTGCAATTGGTAGACAAATTTAACTGGAAAATTGAATAAGTCGTCATTAACTGCACAGTTATTATATTTGTTAATAATTTATTCACAGGTGTAGGGACAGGGCTTATGTTCTCTGCAAGCCTTTTCATTGACACTTATCAGTTGGTGGAAATGTAGAAATACATGAAGGATGTTTTTGGTGAAATATTCTTACCACCCATTTGCTGTGGGCTTTGCTGCAAGCAATTAGTTGGATATACAAGCTGTCTACCTGCCAAATGAAAAATGGGTCAAAAAGCAAATATGCTACCCTCAAACTGTTGTCTATATCCAACTTTAATTGTTGTGGGGATTATATGAACACCAGATTCTGTAACATATTTAAGAAGAAACAAGGCTGAATGTTCTGCAGTGCTGTTTGGCAAGAGAATTACTTCAGACTGTCAGGTGAAAATAAGTAGGTAGATAAATTCACTGCAGAGAGGTAGCTGGCCAACTAGATCCTCTAGATTATTGAAGCAGCATCAGAGGTTCTCTTTTGCTTGTTTTGGGATTATCTTGTGTGTCTGAAATTTTATTTTGTTGATAACGCAAACAATTCATTCCAATCTAAATGAAGCTGTCAGTAATATATAAGTTCCATAAACACCAGAATGCAATAATCTGAGTAAAGTAGGTGAATTTCTGGTGGTACACTGTTTCAGGTGTTAGTGAATGCTATTGAATGCATCACATTTTATGGTATTGTTTTAGTGTGTTAGGTGGAGGGATTTTTTGAATGTTGAGTTTGATTTGTCAGTTTAGTTAATGGTCACTTTGCTGTTAATTTAATGAAATCCATTGCTAACTTTGGAATTATAATATTAACCAAGGTACAAAACATAGCAACAGTAACTATTTTCTTTATTCTTTCAACATGCCAGGTTCCAACACTGAACAAAGTTTAAGTGATAGGTTTCACATGGAAAATGTTTGTAGGAACTAGAAGATAATGCTTAAATTATAAGTTTATAATCTTCAGAATGTACTACACTATCACTTTTTACATGTAACAAACATTTTGTAAGGCAGTGTAAATTGCTAATGTGTCTAAGTTTTGTATTGAAGGAAGTACTGAAAATATTAGATTTGGTATTGGTAAAATTAAGATTCTTTGAAATAAAAGACAATGGAAGAGAAGCGTCATTAACTTTTTATCAAAAGTTGATATCAGCACTTCAGATTGATTAGGTCATTATGGAAAGTTCAGCTATTGGAGTGTTCAAGTAATGTATCTAATACTAACTGTGATTTCAGCAAGTGAAAGGTTGTAAGAGTTGAAAATGGTAAATTTAATTGTAAGCTTGCCAATTTTAGCAATTCTGTTAAAAGAAACATTTCTTTGGCATAGTTAGAGATAAAATGGTATTATTATTTTACCATGTCAGTAATTCTATGTTATTGTCTTTTGGATGGCAATATTCTTTAATGGTGGGCACTTTGGCAGGAAGTGATGAAATTCTATAATAGCCACAAGATATCTGAGGAATGTGAGAGATGAAATGCCAATAACACATTCTAATAGTTTGAAAACTGGCACAAAATCTCAGAGATTTTTGTTTTCTTGCTATTGTTAGCTACCAAAGGATCATCAATATATATACATATTAGAATATAGACAACAAAAGACCTGATCAATGAATTTTGAAAAGTTTGCTGCCCATCAATTAATTTGAGTGAAACTCAGAAAAACTCAAACAAATCAAACAGAAAAGACAGCTTTCTCTATGTCCTGTTCAACAAAAGTTTCACAAGACTGAATTTTCTAGATAAAACTTTTTCTGTACTGAGACACTGAGAAGTTGTTGAGCTGTTGACTTACTGAATGATGTTGTTGCTGTTGTTGATAAACCTTAAGAGAGTCTTAAACAAGCAGAACTGTTTTTTTGCTTGTTCAAGTCATTAGACAAGATGAGATAACAAAACCAAGACCGTGAAGCAAGACATTTATAAGGAAAAATAGGTGTATCCTTAAGAGAGATGCCAAGGAATTGTTTATCCATTATGAAAGCGTTACCTGTAATAAGTGCTTGTATTAGTGAGGAAGTGAGGGTATGAGAGGTATTAGTACTTAGAAGACCCAAAGAGTGGCAGGTAGCACTAAGTAAGTGCTATGAGCCGACCGTAGTTAAACTCTTGGTTCGATAATGATAGATATGTATATATATATATATATATTGTTGTATTTGGGGATGCCAGTTTAGCCAAATACAACAATATCTGCTTCAACACACGATTTCACATCAAGGATCTTGCAAAACAAATATATATATATACGATGGGCTTGTTTCAATTTCTATCTTCTAGATCTACTTATGAGGCTTTGGTCAGCCCAAAACTATAGTGGAAGACACTTGCCTAAGGTATTATGCAGTGGGACTTAATGCACAACCATGTAGTCAGGAAGCAAGTTTCATACTACACAACCAAACATACATGTGTAAATACACACACACACGTGTAAAGCAGCTCAGATGTATTGTTATTCAACCCAAGCTTAGTCCTGTCTGAACAGACCTAGGGTTAAAGACTTGTAAGATTTTCGAGCAGTGACTTTCCTCATACGTGTGTATATATATATGTATGTATGTATGTATGTATGTATGTATGTATGTATGTGTGTATGTGTGTATGGATGCATGTATGTATGTATGCATGCATGCATGTATGCATGTATGGATGGATGTATGTATGGATGCATGCATGCATGCATGTTTGTATGACTGTATGTATGTTATTCAACATTATTATTAGATTTCTTGCCATTAGAGAAAGAGCTGGCTTCTAACCTGAATTCAAGGCCTCTTTATTGGAATATTAAAGAATATCAAGGTATTTGTGCATATGTGTGTGTATATATTTGGAGTCAATGCATGTTCAGACTTGTATGTTTAGTTTTAAATATGCATTCTGCATATAGCTGCATGTTTGGACATGTGCATATGTACTTAAATGCTAAACTTTTTGGAAAATCTTACAAATTTTGACTGTTCCATTCATGGTTTATAACTGTAATCTTCTAATTAGCTTTGTCTTTTCTGGCTTTGAGAAGATTTGTGCTTAAGCAGTTTGTTACATGTCTCAGTGTTCCCAAAATTTCAGTTATAAATGTGAACTTGTAATCTGATTGGGGAGAGTCATTTTTTTTTGTGCCTTATAATTTAACACATTCACCGGTAAAATTTCTACTTATTTCTTATTTTTATTTTCCTAAAATTTTCGTTGCATCTCGCAACCTTTTCAATAGTCAAGACTATTGAAAAGGTTGCGAGAATGTTGTAACCAGGTCAAGGCTCTTTTTCGTCTCATGCATATTCTTTGCATATAGTTTCAAGTCATCCACAAAGAAACAGTAATTTTGTTATTTCTGTTTCCTTGTGAACCGGTAAGATATCCTTCAGACTTCCTTAATCTGAATGACAAGGTGTTTACAGAAAGTATTAATAACATAGCACAGAGGCTGTCCCTTTAGAATATGTTTCTGCAATACTGGAAGGTAACATATTATGATACCAATTGCTTGAATAATTGAAGTAGAGTATTACCTTGTCCTCCACCTGGTAGCCAAACTTCATTCATGGGCGTAGTGACTCTATTTCGTGGTGGTGTTTGATTACTGTGTGATAGCAATGGAGGATTGCCACCATTTTGTTTATCTGGTTTACTAGGTGGTCTGATTCTGTTGCCATTATGCTCTGAAAATAGAAAATAATAATAATAATAATAATAATACACAATCAGCCGAAACGTGTTAACAACAAACAAGATGAGGTCAAATATCTGTCAAATGTAAATAATGTAAATAATGCACATAATTCCTTATCTCTTAAATATAGAACTGCGTTATTTGAGAATGTATTACATGCAATGTGATTGGACCTTCAATCCAATTCCCAGACAGTACTCAAGCAATCACAACACTGGACTCAACAAATGTCCAGACACTCACATGATAGGTATGTTGACCTATCACTACAGATTAACATACTGAGCTTATATAAACCTAATGTCTTCAATATGCCACAATAGAAATCAGTCTCACAACAAACTTATTACACAAAAAGTATTAAAAATTACATGTGCAAAACTCTTTAACACCAGAAATGAACAGACAAGTACCCTACGAAAATGATGACCATCAAAATAAAGGACTGGATATTATTCTTCATGTCCTGCAAAATCAAAAAAGTGTATAAATGGACATGAGAGGAATATATTTCTATCCTATACTCATCTCTCACTCCAGTGCTCTACCCACAGAATAAAAACACAACACATACATGTAGGAGATCATTTTCTGAAAGAAAAATTACTTAGATTCGGATATATTGATGACCCTAACAAACAAGCCAACATAAGAAGATACATTTTCAAAACAAAAAAAGAATCAGAAATTGAAATAGAGCACTTAAAAGAAAAAATACATCAATACAAATAGTGACCATGCAAGAATGCCAAATAATAACATAAGTATAAAGATAGACATAACATGTGCAACAAAAGCAAAGTGAGTAATGAAGCACAACAAACCCAAACTGTAGGAATGCTTAATGATGAGCAAAATGCACCAAACCAGAGCACCACAGACAAAAACATAAGCAGGAAGGAATGCAGAACAAGCCTAAAATCTGGAAACAGTGAAGGCAGAAACCATGATTATGGTACTCTAACAATGAATATAATGAAGGAATTAAAAGCCAGAGATCTTAGTATGGACTGCCAATTGTACCTCCCAAAAATTAAAGTTGATAATAAGACAGCAACAATAATATATATAATACAAATCAGGCTGTCACAGAACTAATAGAAACAAAAACAAATGTTAATACGACCTGGTTAACTGAAATAATATATGCAGTAGCATTTGTGGCCACAAAAGAATTTCAGCTGGTAACTAGATTTGAACTCAGAATGTAAAATGACATGACTAAACAGCACATGGAATTTGGTGCCACACTTTATCAATTCAACCATAATAATAGCAATGAAAAGAAACAAAAATGATTGACGTATTTGAAGATAAGTGTTTGTTGATTGACAAAAGTGGTATTGTAGGGTGTGTGTTGATGCTGTTCATGCTAAGTAGCTGTGGTGGTGTTGGCTAGTAGTGGGTGTAGGTGCTTGACCCCAATAATATTAGAAGAGAACTTATAGTAGAAATCCTGTTACTTCTTCAGTCTCAAGTAGCTACCCCACCATACTACTAGCTGTAGAGATCTCTTTTTGATCTACATATAGCATTCAGAATTACGTATCTGATTTGTCGGGTGTGTCCTCTCTTAGATGCTTGAAAATAATTGCTACTTGTTTTAAGCAGTGGATTGATAAGTGGAGCAAAGCAGATCTATGATCTGGAATAATACAGACTGAATAAGCAGCAGCATATCAACAGAAGTGGAGTTTGTAAACTGTGATTGTATCTAAGTGTAATAATATTCGGAGAGTAGCTATTGAATATGAAAGACTGACAATAATGCTTTGGTATGAGTGACTGGTTTAGTGAGTGTATGGGTGTTAGTGTGTAAGTATATCTTGCATTTTTGTGTCTATGTATATATAACGTCATTGTGTGGGTTATACACATATGTGAATTTGTAGGTGTGAGAATGATTATGTTAAAAACAATTAATATGTAATATTTATATGTATTTCATATTTATACTTCATTACATTTACTATGCATATACATAAAACAGATCATACATACTAATATGTATGTGCATATACATTGGTATGTATGTATATGCATCAATACAGAGATTGCCATGCCCAATAGCACAATTCTGTATATAATCTTTCTAATAATTACATAAAATTGAGTTAAACAAATAAATAACTGAATGTGTGTGTGTGTGCGCGCGTGTGTGTGTGTGT
>NC_068984.1:34136661-34142343 GCF_001194135.2 Octopus bimaculoides
GTGTGTGTGTGTGCGCGCGTGTGTGTGTGTGTGTTTGTGTGTGTGCATGTGTGCATGTGTCTGTGTGTGTCTGTGTGTCTGTGAATACATCATTTAATATACACATTATAAAGATACAAGCTGTTAATAGTTTCCTGGGTTGGAGACGTGTCTAGGTAGGTTTTTATAGCAGTCTTTGTGTCTTCAAGGAATTTTCAGGCCCTGAGCACATAGTCTATCCTATTTGAAAAACAGGACATTAATACAACAGAAATTGTGAGGAAAAGACAGGAAGAAGGTTGAAGCAAAACGTGGATGGGTGAATTAGAAAAAAGATTAGTTACATTTCTTTTGATCATAAAAGCCATAAGAAGAAGGCCAAAAGAAATTTGTCCATATGCTTGCATTTGCTAATAGTATGGGATCTGTGATTTAGTAGTGTAGTGAAATGTATAGATCTAAAAAGAATGTGTGATCTTTCAGTTATGCATAAGTTGTATTTCTTAGATCCATTAACATAAAGCATGAATTTCTCTATGATTCTCTACTTGATTGTATACAGCTGGAAATTGGTCTTCATACCCTATATGTGGCTAGCCAACTTAGGTGTCTTATTTTTGTTGATATGTTGGAAAGAAAATTGGTGGTGTGCACATTTTTTGAAATAATCTTCACTTAAACCAGTGTAAGTTTTCTTTTCAGTTAGATTATCATGAAGCATTGCTGTA
The DNA here is from genome assembly GCF_001194135.2 of Octopus bimaculoides. Taxonomy (NCBI): domain Eukaryota; kingdom Metazoa; phylum Mollusca; class Cephalopoda; order Octopoda; family Octopodidae; genus Octopus; species Octopus bimaculoides. Next base: position 34,137,369 of record NC_068984.1, read on the forward strand.
ACTTCTGCCTCATAGACAACAGAGTTTGTCATACACAACAGGTCAAGTGGGCAAGCTTCGGTGTCTCAGTAATTACAACTGGGGGTAGGATCTTGGTGCTGCTTATGAGTTATAATGATCTTCATACTAGGGCAGCCACATGATTGATACCAAGCCTGTTTGACTGGCTCCTGTGCAGGTGGTATGTAAAAAGCACTGACTATGCTCTCGGAGTGGTTGGCATTAGGAAGAGCATCCAGCTGTAGAAACATTGCCGGAGCAGATTGGAGCCTGGTGCAGCCGCTGGCTCTCTAGACCTCAGTCAAACCATCCAACCCATGCCAGCATGGAAAACAGATGTTAAACGATGATGATGATGATGATGTCTGTTAAAAAGCTTCTTGTATCGTTTACTGGGAAATGCATAGTTAAAAGAGATAGGAATTTCTTGCTTACATTAAATTTAATATATAAAGAGAAGTGAGGGAGTGCACCATATTATTTTCCTAGAAGTAGTTGTCTGAAAATGTCATCATGCTATTTTCCACATATGAGACATGACGTTGTAGCTAGGACACTGTATAATGAATCAGAAGGATGACCCTGAGGACAGAGAAATAAGAATCCATAGTAGGGTGGAAGCCATAGCTAATCATAATAAAAAGAAGTACTGGTGGAATGTCCCAGTGAAACCTCAATAAAATGTAAGCACAGCAGACCTGATATAATGATTTGGGATAGAGAAGAGAGACTGTACAGTTGTGGAAATTAGCAGCCCAGCAGATGTTAACATAATGCTGAAGATGATGGAAAAAGAGAATACCAACACTGAACTATTGATAAATCTGCAGTTACTCTGTCCAGATAACAGGTTCAGGTTTATACCTGTAATTATTGGGGCTCTAGGATATGTAACACACTGCCTAAATATGAGAAATTAGGCTTCTCAAAATCAGAACGGAGAAAGCTTATTCGAAGACTACAGATCCAATCCATCACTGGAACTGTAAAAACCTGTAAAACTTTCCAGAAGTTTAGCACTGAGATATATATGAGCATGTCTAGATATGCAACTATATGCATGAGAATACATACATAAAGCAAAACATACAAATTTGCACATATACATACATGCATACACATATATACATACATACGTGCCTGCATGCATGCATACACACATACAAACAAAAATACCCTGTATTTGATGTCGAAATTCCAATGGAATCTAGGTTAGAGACCAGTTCTTTCTCTATTGGCAAGAAAACTTGAAATAAAACTGAAACATGGCATACATACATACATAAATATAGATATAGATATAAGCGCTGGCATGGCTGTGTGGTAAGAGGTTTGTTTCATAACAACATGGTTCAGAGTTTGGTCCTACTGCGTAGCACTTTGGGCAAGTGTTTTCTACTATAGCCTCAAGCTGACCAAAGACATGTGAGTGGATTCAGTAGAAAGAAACTGAAAGAAGCCCATTGTATATGTATTGTGTATGTGTGTGTGTGTGTGTGTGTATGGGTGTGCGTGCGTGTGTGCGAGTGTATGTATGTGCGTGTGTGCATGCATGTGTGTGTATGAGTCTTTGAATCTGTGTTTGTCACCACTGCTTGACAACCAGTGTTGATATATTTACAACGTCATAACTTAGCAGTTTGACAAAATTGATTGATACATTACATATCAGGTTTTACACAAAGTAACAAGTACTGAGCTTGATTCCTTCTACTAAAATTATTCAAAGTGGTCCCCCAGTATGGCCACAGTCTAATTACTGAAACTAGTAAAAGATATATATATATATATATATATATATGTATGTATGTATGTATATATATATATATATATATATATATATATATATATATATATATATGTATATATATATATATATATATATATGTATATGTATATATCATCATCATCGTTTAACGTCTGCTTTCCATGCTAGCATGGGTTGGACGATTTACCTGAGGACGGGTGAACCAGATGGCTATGCTAGGCTCCAGTCTGATTTGGCAGAGTTTCTACAGTTGGATGCCCTTCCTAACACCAACCACTCCGAGAGTGTAGTGGGTGCTTTTACGTGCCATCGGCACGAAGGCCAGTCAGGCGGTACTGGCAATGGCCACACTCAAAATGGTGTATTTTATGTGCCACCTGCACAGGAGCCAGTCCGGCGGCACTGGCAATGACCTCACTTGAATGTCTTTTCACATGCCACTGGCACAAGTGCCAGGAAGGCTGGTAACGATTGCACTCAAATGATGCTATTTACGTGACACTTGCATGGAAGCCAGACAGCTGCTCTGGCATTGATCATGCTCAGACGGTACTCTTAGCGCTCCACTGGTACAGCTGCCATCATGATTTCGCTTTCACTTGCCGCAACAGGTCTTCACAAGCCGAGTTTAGTGTCCAATAAAGCAGACATTAGCATGGGTGCCAGTAGTCAAATTTAGTTTGATTTCAATTTCCCTTGCCTCAACAGGTTTTCGCAATATATATATATATATATATATATATATATATGTAATACTTCTTTTAGGCTACTATTACTTTTAAATGGTTATATTACCACATATGTACATAGGCTACAAGGAAGAAAAATATCTCCAAATCAGTGAAGAATACAGTGTCATTAATTTAATCTACCGTAAAAAAAATTTTTTTTAATAAGGAAAAAATCCCTGCAACAAAAAATTCATCTGTTAATCCTTTGTTCTGGTTAGAAAATACAGGTGAAAATATCAACAGAGGGCTTACATATATACATATATATATTTTTTTTCAATTTCTCAAATATGTTTCAGTTATCTCTGTATTTCCACAGCAAAGCACTACTTTGATAAAACATAATATTTTACATTTTTTGTGTTTGAAATAATTTCCCTAATGGCCCACAAAATCTCTGCCACTAGCAGTATGTTAAGTCCTTAGGCAAAAGACATCCGTTTACATACTCCAATCTAATTGAAAATTTTGTAACTCTCCCAGGGTATGATTAAGTCTATAAGTAACATAAACAGCACTTTTTGTTTTTGTTACTGGTAAAATATCTCTAGAAATAAATGTGGAAAAGCCTTCTATGTTGTATCGTCATAGAAAAAGCATGTAATATATTTGTAATTTTTTAAAAGAACATTTTTTATCAACTTTAATATATGGATATAAGTTCAACTTCATGCTAAAACATTGATTTACCAAAGTAAATGTGAATCAGCTGATTCTATTTTAAAATTTAACATTTTACTGACTGACTAGGACGTAGCATCTGAGATAAGCTTCTACATTTACAAGCTCATGACAGATATGAAAGATTTTTCTGTAAGAAATTACAGTAAAAATTCTTCCAATGTTATTAAATCTTTGGTCTGATCACAATCTTCAAATTTTCAGATTGTCAGAAGGCTTCCCGGAATGATTGATCACATCTACTAATGTGTGTGTATGTGCGTATTCATTTATAAGTGTGCATGTGTGTGTGCACATACATAGAATGTGCATATATATATTATATATATATGTTTATATATCATATATACCATATATATATATATATATTTATAGTATATTATAGTGTATATATATATATATATATATATATATATATATATACACACATATAATCAATCATAGACATGAGCTTTTAGATAAAATAATTTCATACATATTTCGTGTAGTCTTTTCATATTTGCATATCTATCCATCTACTTATATACAATTATCTTTCTGTTTCTATCTGTCAGTCTGTCTGTGTATCTCTATCTTCATATATATATATATATATATATATATATATACTATATATACATATATAGTATATATATATATATATATATATATACTATATATACATGCTTACACACATATGTGTGTGCGTATATATATATTTATATATTTATATATATATATATATATATATATATATTGATATATGCATGCATACATACATATGTATGTATGCATATATGTATGTATGTTTGCATGTACATATATATGTATCAGTTTACACAAACCAACATATTTATAATTTTAGGATTTTCGTGTATGTTTTTCAATTCTATTAAATTATCGACAAATGATCTTTTCCCCTTTATTTTTTAATACATTAAAACCTAAAATGGATCAGCTAAATTCTGATATCAATTGACATCATATATTTGAAGACTAGTTCTATGTTTACATTCTATGCTCAACTTGTCACATATTTTCACAGTTATTTCATATTTTCCTACGTTTTACTTTTCATGGCTGCATTCTTAATACATGGTGCTTTGCAAATTTAAAGATTTAACACTCTCTTGCAACTATAATTTATGGTGATTTTTCTTTTTTATCAACCTTTTATGAAAATCTATATGTTTCCATATAACTACAGGTCTACCACTACATATATGAACTACTCTACATTTTGCTCACTCTGTTAGATCTAACTCTCCCTCAAATCACATGGTGCCATTTCTAAATCATGGCTAGGTACAGTGGATAATGTGTTCCTACATACAATATCTCTGTCTAAAAAGAAAAGTTATAAAAATAAGAGAGTTTTTTTTATTGTTGGAACACCTTTGATCACAGGTCTGCTTAGTCAGAACAGACCAAGAGGTAAACAACTGCAACATTGTTCATGCTGAGTCTAATTTTTTCCTGATTTTTTTGGTTTCGTCATCTCCAAATCTCTAACTCTTTAGCAATCAGATTACTCTGTCAAATCAGTGGAGGCACAATGGCCGGTGGTTAGGGCAGCAGACTCGCGGTCATAGGATCGTGGTTTCGATTCCCAGACCGGGCGTTGTGAGTGTTTATTGAGCGAAAACACCTAAAAACCTCCACGAGGCTCCAGCAGGAGATGGTGGCGAACCCTGCTGTACTCTTTCACCACAACTTTCTCTCACTCTTACTTCCTGTTTCTGTTGTGCCTGTAATTCAAATGGTCAACCTTGTCACACTGTGTCACACTGAATATCCTCAAGAACTACATTAAGGG
>NC_068984.1:34142353-34147873 GCF_001194135.2 Octopus bimaculoides
GTGAGTGTTTATTGAGCGAAAACACCTAAAAACCTCCACGAGGCTCCAGCAGGAGATGGTGGCGAACCCTGCTGTACTCTTTCACCACAACTTTCTCTCACTCTTACTTCCTGTTTCTGTTGTGCCTGTAATTCAAATGGTCAACCTTGTCACACTGTGTCACACTGAATATCCTCAAGAACTACATTAAGGGTACACGTGTCTGTGGAGTGCTCAGCCACTTGCATGTTAATTTCATGAGCAGGTTGTTCCGTGGATCGGATCAAATGGAACCCTCGACATCGTAAACAACGGAGTGCCAACAACTCTGTCAAATCTAATACGGAATTAATAATACAGTATCTCATGGCTTCAAGATTTTAATGTGATTGTTTATTTCTGCAATAACATTGTCGGGTAGGTGTGACAGGCTGGCTCTGGCCAGTTTTAAGATAAAACACAAAATATTTGGGACAGGTGTGACTGGTTTAAATGCTAAAATGCTAATACCTCATATAATCTTAGTGTTGATGAATCACAACAGCTCTGCTTCACTTTGACTGCATCTTTTTAACTCTTGGTAACATAAAAACAAGGATGTGTAGTTGCTCTTGTAAATGATCTGAAAGATTACATAACTATACTAACTAGCAATATGCAGTGCACATTTTATCCTCTCTGACCTACATGTTCGAACCCTTTCCCATAAACGTGTTGCAGCTTCACGTTCCTGGCACTTGTGCTGGTGGCACGTGAAAAGTCATTCGAGCGAGATCGTTGCCAGTGCCGCTGGACTGGTTCCTGTGCAGTTGGCAAGTAAAATACACAATTTTGAGCATGGCCGTTGCCAGTACCGCCTGACTGGCCTTCGTGCCAGTGGCACGTAAAAGCACCCATTACAATCTCGAAGTGGTTGGCATTAGGAAGGGCATCCAGCTGTAGAAACTCTGCCAGATCAAATTGGAACCTGGTGTAGCCATTCCTAATACCAACCACTTTTTGGTGTATAGTGGGTGCTTTTACACATCACCAGCATGGAAGCTTTTACATGGCACCTGTACAGGTGCTTTTTATGTGGCACTAGCACCAACAAGCTCATAAGATTGTAGGAATATGTAGAACAAGCCCACAAGATTGTGGGTGTATGTGTAACAAGCCCACAAGATTGTGGGAGTATGTGGAACAAGCCCACAAGCCTGCAAGTCCACAGCAGATGGATGCAGAGGACATGCCTGTATGCCCAGACAACCAGAGTTCTCACTTCAGTGTCTCTGAGAAAAAAGATTGGAATGAATTTGACCATAAGACTACTCATGTAGAGAAGACCTGGTGCTAAACAATAAAACAAATATTAATCAGTCAACCATCAGCATCTGTAAAATACTACTGTGCTATTTTGATGTTGGTCAAACCAGTTAGTTTCTTAAGAAATGGATAACCAATATAACAATTATTACCTTGTCAATTTTAATAGAATTAATCACTTATCTGCTAACTAATATCTAGCTTTACTTAGATGAAAATCTAGCATAATTTATCTGTATTGCATTAGGCTAAATAAAAACTATATATGTAAAATATATTATGTTACATATGTGTGTGGGGTTGTGTGCATGTATATCTGCAAGTGTATAGCCAATCACTGGCTTCCTGGCTACTACGGTGTATGTTATGCATATATGTATCTGTGTACATTTGTCTTTGTAAAAATATGGATATTCCTCCCTCTCTCTCTCATCTCTCTCTCTCTCTCTCTCTCTCTCTCTCTCTCTCTCCATCTCACTCACTCTCTCTCATCTTTCTGTTTCTCTTGTACTATCTATCTTACTCTGTTGCTCTCTCTCTCTCTCTCTCTCTTTCTCTTTCTCTCTCTCACTTTCATTTTCTTTCAGTCGTTTTAACATACATTTATGTGTGCAAACATTCATGTAAACGAACAAGATCAGTCATTTATCCTGAAAAACAAATGTATAAAAGATATTTTAAAAAACATCGAAATATTTTAGAGTGAGCTGACACACAACTCCACAGCTTAGGTTTAGTAAAAGCTGTCTGTGAGAAGAAAATGCAAACTGCAGAATCTTCAAGCTGATCTGATGTCAGAAAGTGTAGCTGTTTGACAACACTTATCATTTTCCTTGATGTTTACATGCGATTTAATCAATAGGACAAAAAAAAATCATTATTTGAAATAAGAAATAAGGAATGTAAATGAAAACAGAACTGAAGGAAATATCAAAATACATGTTAGCATTTTTTTTTTTACATGTATTACATATCCTTGTAAGCAGGGTTGTTGTCAATAATTTTAAAGATTATATGTATGTGTGTAATGTGTGTGTGTGTTGTGTGTTTGTGTGTGTGTGTGTGCATGTGAATGTGTGTGTATATATACATATATTTATAGAGAGAGAAAGAGTTATTATGAGGATATTTAGACATCCTATAGGGATATTTTCATCCAAGATACACTGGTTTAATATATTATAAATTTGAAGAGATATTTCTTCAATGAATATATTATAAAATATAAAATATAAAATATTATTATTAAGTTTGAAAATGGAGAGAGTCAATGGATATAAATTAATTGATTAATTAATTATCATTGTTACCTACAATTGTTTCATTTCACATCTAATTTAAATTGCAAAAGATACATAACTATATATGTGCATTTTAAAATAACTTGTGTAGAAAATCTTCAGGGCATGAAAAAGGACAATAACTCCAGTTGACTCTATTGGAATATTTCAACTGATCAAAATATAATTTCTGTATTGTCCTTTTTCATGCCCTGAAGATTTTCCACTCAAGATATTTTGAAATGCAAACTTATATATTTATATATGTTTTGTATTGATTCCCAAACCAGCTGTACATTGTGTTCTTGAACAAAACACTTCATTTCACATTGCTCCCGTCCACTCAGCTGTAAATAGGTAACTGTCTGATGGAGAATCTGATCAAGAGGAATGTTGTCTTGCTCATCTAGCTTGTAGAGTGGCATCATTTGAAAGCTAAAATAATGCAAAGTGTATTGTAACCAACAATGTATAACAACATCTAATAGGCTGGTCAGTCACGATCACATGATATGTGTATGTGTGAGTGGGTGTTTGTGTGTTTATATATAAGAACACAGAAAATGCAACTGGGATGTTATGCTTTATATAATATACATGTTTGCAGTAAGCTTACCACCATTATTATGTAAGCAACTAGACCATATTAGGCAACCTAATATAATTGACCTTTGACTTACTTTGGCAGAATCTGCAAAAGTACAACATAAAAAATAATGCAGGCTCTTGTATACATTAGTATGCAAATTAATTACCATGAGATTATTATTGTGAATAAATGGTAAAATAGGTGTGAGGTTAAGTTTGACTTAATCCTCAAAGTTTGATTTAATCCTCAAAGTTTGACTCAACTCTACATGAATTAAAGTTTCATGGGTGCATAAAACACAGCTGCTCAGTCAGATGTTGAGTATTACTCAACAATATTAAGTGAACTTTCCCCTACCAACATTCCCTAATGAACATCAAAGTATAAGATAAACAACACTACGAGAGGCCTGACTAATAACCACTGACTTCCAGATAAAAACAGAAAATATCCTAAATAACAACAACAACAACAACAAGTAAAGAAACTGACCAGCTGAAACATACCATCTACTTACATTTTTTGCTAACCCCTAAAAAATTCCATTACAAAAATGTCTACACACCCAATTGTTAAGTATTTACATATTAAATTAAACTTTGAATCTTTGACCTTTACATTGTCAAAGCAAAGACTTAAATCCAGTGACACCATAAATAAATAAAACTACTGGCACATCCTATATCTCCCTCCCGTAAAGAACATACCCAAATATTCACATCTGATTACAAATTTCAACATACATGAATAAATTCTAAGCAATAACATAATCCAAAATATAATGAAAAGAAATAACCCAACCTAAAACCCTAAAACCCTAAAATCCTAATTATCACTCCACTCAAGCCCACATACCCAATGGAGCTTTTGAGTGAACAAAGACTATATAAAGCCAAGATTAACTTCAATGCATTGCTGTCTGATATTGGCTTAACTGGTTGAAGATTCAACCAATTAAGCCAACATCGAAGTCACTTTTCTTATGTATATAATATTTTTGTATAAGAATTAAAAATATTTGCACTACAAAAGTATAGAGTAACCCATCAGATTAATGTAAAAATGTTTTTACAGCAGTTGAACATAAAAACAAATATTAACACACAAACTCACTCATACACACACACACACACACACACACACACACACACACACACACACACACACACACACACACACACACACACACATACACTCCCTGATTGTTTAATCCTCAAGTCTACCTCGATTGATGCAGCCTTTGATAGAGGAATTCCAGCTTTTAACATCCAGTCCCTGAATATTTAAAACTGTCTTGTCCAATTCATCCTTACTTTATAAAGAGGTGAAATATTGGGTTGTCCGGAAAGTTTGTGCCAATTTTTAAAGGAAAGAAAAAAGTCAATAAATACTTGCCATTATATTTCTAATCAACCAAATAGGAACCATTTTGTTGCACAATGCGTTTCCATCTTTCCATTAACTTGAAAATATCCTCTTCCCAGAACTGAGGTGGTTTCATGGCAAATAAGTCAAAAGGTAAGCTACGATAAATCGGCACGAACTTTCCAGACAACCCAATATTACTGGAGTGAAATTTGGCTGATATGTCTAACATGTTGATTGACCATATATAAAAATTCTTGCATTAGTTTGATGTGTGTAAGTATATTGAATATCATCAGATCATTTCCATGAAACTTCTGAGTGACAGAATGAATCTAACTTTGAATAAACTAGTAAATATACTACATACGTACATACATACATACATGCATACATACATACATACATATATACATACTTACTTACATACATACATATATTTACTACCTTTATTCAAAGTTATATAATACCTCATCTTTTCAATATGTCTCTCCCTCAGTTTCACTTTTGTGTAGATTCTAAGATTATGCTTAAACAAAAATGTGTTTATGAATAGACTCCCTTTCTCTCTCATACACACATGTATGCATACATACATTCACAACTATACAATCACCTGATCAAAGTTACATTTACAAATAATGTTACATATGTGTGGTTGCTTTTGTTTGGACAAATATTCAAGAGTAAACTATGAGGCTATAATGCAATCTAGAATAGAATATATCTAAACTTCTGGCTACCTTCTATTTCCAAATATTTCCAAATATTCAGCAGACTACATAAAGTTTTTCTTGTTTTGCTGCATGACAAAATATGTACGTCAGTATATACATGCATGTCTGTATGTATATGTGTGTATATATATATATATATGTATACATATATATGTAAGTATATATATATGTATGTTTATATCTATCTATCTATCTATCTATCTATCTATCTATCTATCTATCTATCTATCTATCTATCTATCGATATATATATGTATATATATAT
>NC_068984.1:34148077-34172164 GCF_001194135.2 Octopus bimaculoides
ATATGCATATTGTAATTCTTTATTCTTTCTATTTTTTCTTTTAATTTGTGCAGAATATAGTTTGTAACAAATAGATATATTTTATTATTGAGGAAGCAGCTATACCTATATAAAAGTTTGAAAATAACCAAATAAGCCAGTAAAGCAATAACTAAATATTGCCATAATGTAGTTAAGAGTTTAACATATTTGGCTTATGATGTTTTAAATCTATGTTCAAATGCACCACCAGGCATAGATTTATGACCTCTTGTACAACCTAAATGACCACACTTATTTTTCCCAACGTATTTTTATTATTATTATTATTATTATTATTATTATTATTATTATTATTATTATTATTATCATTACTATTATTACTTAAATTTTCTATCATTTATACATTTCTTAATAGGTTCGCTAATTATGGCATTATTCTAAAAGGAAACATTGAATTACTTCTCTGAACTTCAGTTCAGTAGGATATGTAACAGGATAACACTATATTCTGCCTATATAATGGACAAAATATATGTTTTTATTCATGGGTGTAATGGGTATTTTGTAGTCCAAGGAAGATGGTTTTGCAATTTCTTGCTGAACAAACCCGAACAAATGATTTGCTTATAGTGATCAAATGTTTATGCTAGGCGTAGGAGTGGCTGTGTGGTAAGTAGTATGCTTATGGACCACATGATTCTGGGTTCAGTTCCACTGTGTGGAACGTTGGGCAAGTGTCTTGTACTATAGCCTCGGGCCAACCAAAGCCTTTTGAGTGGATTTGGTAGACGGAAACTGAAAGAAGCCCGTCATATATATGTATATATATATATATATGTATGTGCATGTGTATGTTTGTGTGTCTGTGTTTGTCCCCCAAACATCGCTTGACAATCGATGCTGGTGTGTTTACATCCCCGTAACTTCGCGGTTTGTCAAAAGAGGCTGATCGAATAAGTACTAGGCTTACAACGAATAAATCCTGGGGTCGATTTGCTCGACTAAAGGCGGTGCTCCAGCATGGCCACAGTAAAATGACTCAAACAAGTAAAGAGTAAGAGCTACACATCAGCTCACTGCCTCCATCAAATTGCCTGAAACAAGTGCACAGTATACTTCATTTTAGGTGTCAAAGCATTTGCAGAGCAATATGAAATGAAGAATACAAGACATCACTGAGCAATATCAGATAAGAACACAAGGCATCACCCAGTCCAAAAACTGAAACCACAATATTTGTGAAAGCAACACCCTGACCACTAAACCATATAGTTTCATAGGGGTAAAGATTTAATTTCTAAAGATATAACAAAAATAATGTCTCACTGATCTTTTGGTGTAGGTGTGTGCTGAAATTTGCTTTTGCGAAAATGTTCTTTTTCTTTATAACGTGTATATCCATTCCAATATCCATCTCTCAGATGTCACATTGAAAAATTCATCTTGAAAAAACTTGTGTGCAAACATTTTTTTCATATTGTGGAGCTAGATATAAAAATGTGTGTGTGTGTGTGTGTGTGTGTGTGTGTGTGTGTGTGTGTGTGTGTGTGTGTGTGTGCGCGCATGTGTGCACGTGTTCGCAATTGCACATCTTAGAGTAAATAATAATCAGAAAATATAATTTTCAGCTATTGATATATTGAGTTTAAGCATTTTAGAATCCATCCTTTTTATTTCATTCAAATGCATCATACATAACATATCAGTTTTTAAAGAGGATGAATGGAGAGAAAATTGTCTGAGTTGTTTCAATAAGTTACAGATTGAGAGCCAATCTTTTCAAAGATATTATATGCTGAACAATAATGTATGATGAATTGCATCAACCTAAAGTGAACTTTGTGACACATCACTTGAGATATTGAAGGAAACTGAGAACATATCACTAGTAACTAGATGTGGTCTCACATTTAGAAAAGAATGGTAATGTTTCAAAGTTGAATCCACAGAAATTCTAAAAAATATCTAATCAAACAAGCCTGTATCTGATGTGTTATCGCGTGTATCAACTAGAAACAGCAGCTAAATTTCGATCACATCTTATCATACTGACTTATAAAAAAGTGTGGAGGCGCAATGGCCCAGTGGTTAGGGCAGTGGACTAGCAGTCATAGGATCGTGGTTTCGATTCCCAGACCGGGCATTGTGAGTGTCTATTGAGCAAAAACACCTAAAGCTCCACGAGGCTCTGGCAGGGGATTGTGGTGAACCCTGCTGTACTCTTTCACCACAACTTTCTCTCACTCTTACTTCCTGTTTCCGTTGTGCCTGTAATTCAAAGGGTCAGCCTTGTCACACTGTGTCACGCTGAATATCCCCGAGAACTACGTTAAGGGTACACGTGTCTGTGGAGTGCTCAGCCACTTGCACATTAATTTCACGAGCAGGCTGTTCCGTTGATTGGATCAACTGGAACCCTCGATGTTGTAAGCGACGGAGTGCCAACATAAAAAAGTGCAGTCCTAAATCTATAGAGATAAGATAATTATGTTTAGAATGTCTCTAATCACGGGTCTGATTATCCAGAAAAATATCCAATAAATATCAAAATTAACATTATCAAAAACAGCAAGATCAGTCTATAAGATTGATAATTTTGTATCTGCTGTTGATGGAAACTATTTAGCCATTTAGAATATGAGAAATAAAATTCCATTTCTGTGATACTAAACAAATTTTATAAACTGAATTAGCTTTTTAAATTTACTGGTTTTATAACTTAAGAAGTATATATATATTAAAAAAAGTAGTTTCCTAGCTGAGAAAGGGATCTTCTCTAAGGTCTGTATTTACAAGAAAAGGTCATGCTGAAGCCTTTTTGACATTATCAACGCATAAGGATGATCGGGAAGTTTTAATAAGTTTAGCAAGAAAAAGTAGTGGGCAGAGTTGGGGAAGCCGACTTCACAGTTTCAAAGATCAAAAATAAAATAAAAGAGACACTGTTATCATTTCCATCTTTTTAATCTATTATGTTGTAATTTCTAACTTATATTCATGAACATTAATCATGGAACAAGTCATCCTGTAGTCTTTGTTACAGTTTGGCTATACATGGCTTATTTTTATCAGGCTGTTAAATACTTTACTTCATTCTTCAGAGCATCTTTGCAGTTTAATTTTCAGAGACCAACAGATTTCGTTTCTTTCACCATTCATCTTTTCCTCAATCAGTCTGGTTCTCTTTTGCAAAAATCTCTATCCATTTCCTATACTTAGCATAATATCTTCTACATCTCTTTCAATATATCAGTATTCTTTATTGATCACTTTCTTTAATGTAATTCTAACCAGTTCACACCTAGTCATTGGCATATTACATGCTGCTTCAACTTTTATTTAATTCAATATATTTTACACACTTCTGACAGTTTTGCCTCTATTTCTTCTTATTATGTATAAGTTTTTATCACTTGCTTGTCTGCTAAGCAGGAAATTGTATCTGTGCATTGTCTTCATATTTCTAACATCTCTAGATTGACTTTACTGAATTGAAAGACATTTGTTAATACTTTACCACTAGATTCATTCTGTAATTTATGAGACATCAATAAGAAATTTGATACTGCTTCTTTGAGCAAAACAAACAGTAATCTCCACACCAAAACAACTTTACAAGCAATGTGGTAAAAATAAAACTAATGTAGCACTAATACCAAGAGAAGAAGATTTGGCCAGCGGGCTTTGAAGAGTAGATGGATTGCCACAGGAGAGAAATTAACAAAAATAGGATATAAAGACTGAAGTTACTATGGTATATGAAAAACATGAAAGCACTTGGAAATGAGAAAGCACTAAATTCCTGGCTAAAATATTTGGAGGGTATCTACAAAATACCTGCTAAAATATGTAATAATTTACTGCAAAAGTGTGAAACAGCATAATAATTGAATAGTTGAATGGTTTACTAAGGAGTAAAATCATTTTAATCCATCTCTTAAACTGAAGAAAAGTGAACCTTTACTCCTGCAAGAAAATAACAAGATACATAAACTGTCCATTTATTATAAGCGAAGTCTTAACAGCTTAACATCCAGATTACAATTATGATAAAATATGAAAAAAATAATTAAATATATAAACCCACTTACCATCAAAAACCAATAGGAAAGGTGCTACAAAATCTTATATTAATTATTAGATGGGCTAATGATAAACACAGTTAAAAATGAAAACTGAAGGAAGAAAATGAAGTGCGTGACCATGGTATTGATTGATTCTCAAGAAAGGCTTTTGACTATTCCTTTGACTGGAATTTTGGCTTTTGACTGGTGCATTGAAGTATAAACTATGAGTAAATTAGCACAAAATGCAAGCAAATGCAAACATCTTAAGTAAATGAGAGAGAAGTTTAGTGGGGAATATTCCCCAAAAGCACATAACGAGTAATACTCCTACTGAGTTAAATGCCCCAAAATAATGTAATAAAGATCAATTCTTTAGAGGATTCAGCTATAACCAGAAGTCTTTTTTCAATTGAAGGATTAGTAGGGGCAGCAAAGGATCATTTTTAGAAGATATTACTCACAACTGACTCAGAAACATTCTTTTACTCTTTTACATGTTTCAGTCATTTGACTGTGGTCATGCTGGAGCAACACCTTTAGTCAAACAAATCGACTCCAGGACTTATTCTTTGTAAGCCTAGTACTTAGTATATCAATCTCTTTTGCTGAACTGCTAAGTTTCAGGGACATAAACACACCAACAACCAGCATCAGCTGGCAAGTGATGGTGGGGTGGACAAACACAGACACAAAGACACACACACATAAATATATATACACATATATATATATATGTGTGTGTGTGTGTGTGTGTATAAATACATACACACAACAAATTTCTTCCAGTTTCCATCTACCAAATCTACTCACAAGGCTTTAGTTGGCCCGAGGCTATAGTAGAAGGCACTTGCCTAATGTGTTACGCAGTGGGACTGAACCCAGAACCATGTGTTTAGGAAGTAAGCTTCTTACCACACCGTAATATAAATACAATGGGTAGAGGGTTTTCTCTTACAAGATTATTATTATAAAATAGCTATTTTGAAAGTAAATTTATCAAGAATAAAGAAAAATTAATATAATAGCCACAGAACATGAACAAATAACAGGAAACAGAATTTCATGTAACAGTGCAATGAAAAAATAACAGCAGACTATTAAGAAAACTAAATTAGAAATAAGACTAACATTATTTTTCCATGATATTGATAAGTAAAACATACAATAAAGGAACCATGTAAGAAGCAGAAGTGAACAGAGAAAATTTGTTTGATTCAAACCTTGGATCAATGTATTTTTAATAGATAATATCTTGATATATAAGCAATCTTTCTAGAAGCTTTTTCTCAAATCATCATCTTTATTGTTTAACGTCCGCTTTCCATGTCAGCATCGGTTGGACGATTTGACTGAGGACTGGCTAACCAGATGGCTTCACCAGGCTCAAATCTAATCTCGCAGAGAGTCTACAGCTGGATGCCATTCCTAATGGCAACCACTCCGAGAGTGTAGTGGGTGCTTTTACGTGCCACTGGCACGAGGGTCAGTCAGGTGGTACTGGCAATGGTCATGCTCCAATGGTGTTTTTTTTTTTTACGTGCCACCTGCACAGGCGCCAGTCCAGTGGCACTGGCAACAACCTTGCTTGAATGTTTTTTTCACAAGCCACCGGCATGGAAGCCAGTCAGCTGCTCTGGCAACGATCACGAAATATAAAGTTATAAAGAGTATACATCATAACAGCAGAATATGAGGTTTTGAAGAACCAATTAATTGTTGCTGAGTCTTAATCAAGGTGGAGTATTTAGCAGACATAACAGAGTTAAATGTTTCATGCTGTAAAAGCAACACTTGTATTGCAGAATTTGTTCAGCAAAGAGGTAGAATACAAGTGATCTCATAAAACGACAAGATAACTTTACTTTGGGATATACTGATTCTCACACATTTTGATTAAGCCAAATCTTCAGATTTAATTGACAAAGATCATCAGACAGGAATAAAAAAGAATGTCACCTAACCAAGAAATCACTTGTTACAGAACAGAAGACAGTATATCTGAAATAGAAATGAAGCAACAATCCAAATATAGAGACATAAAATAATGATATTCAGATAGTAGCAGGGGATTAAAAACAAAAACAATTCCCATAATAGCAGAGAATTTAGGAATGATTTATGGAGATGATATACAAGCAAGTACCAGGACATACACACAACGCACAATATATCATTTCTGAGAATTGCACATATATTACATGAAGGTGACTAGTCTCTACTTTGTAAGGTGGAAGGGCATTGCAAAGATATGGGAAGTAGATCAGGGGGCTAAAAATATTTCAGTGTTTAGTTCTATCCTTACTCTGCTTATCCATCCATCCATCCATCCATCCATCCATCTATCAATCAATCAATCTATCTATCTATCTATCTATCTATCTATCTATCTATCTATCTATCTATCTAATGTAGCTGGATTAAAAATGGTGGCTAAAATTTCATTTACTATGAGTTTCATGTTAAGAAAAATATCTTAATATCTTAATGATTTTTCTAGTCGATCAGATGGAGGAATGGTGTTCATTTCCATTTTGGATGAAATGGAGATGAACACCATTCTTCCATGTAACCAGTTTTAAAAATTGTTAAGATATGAGATATTTTTCTTCACATGAAACCAATGGTAGCTTTAATACACAAATATATATATATATAGAGAGAGAGGTAGTAGATAATTTCTGTTATCTAGGGGACCAAATTAGTAGTGGGGGAGAATGCATGGATAGTGTGACAGCTAGAATAAGAATAGGTTAGAGGAAATTCATTGAACTATTACCTCTGTGTTGTAGTGGAAATGGTACATCCCTCCCACTGGACATGTGATAAGAGAAGCACCTATAAAGAGAGATGACCTCAACCAGTATGGGGAGTCATGTATCAGTTGTTGTAGAGTTGCTGTATGAGTTGTCAGTTGGAGTTAAGTGTCAGTTACATGTTATACTTGAGTTCAAGTCACAGTCAAAGTAGATGGTTCAAATTCAGTGTCTTGCAAAGCTATCAGCCTTAGCATGATAGACGAAGTGGTGTATTGTTATTCCAGTATAAAGAGATACACTGTATCTGATACCAAGAAAATATTGTGGCTACTAGGATATATACAACAGCTACAGCCACACCTTTTAACTGTGGAAAATACCACATCATAACACTCTC
Organism: Octopus bimaculoides; assembly: GCF_001194135.2. NCBI lineage: Eukaryota > Metazoa > Mollusca > Cephalopoda > Octopoda > Octopodidae > Octopus > Octopus bimaculoides. The sequence goes on from NC_068984.1 coordinate 34,155,280, forward strand.
TTGACCATAAAAGTTTTCTCTCTCTGAGTGAAAGGAAGATTGTGTGATGCATGTAAACAGACAGCAATTCTACATGGTAGTGAGATGTGAGCCCAGAATGTAGAGGACATGCAAAGGTTAGAAAACAATGAGGCTTTCATGCTCTACTGGATGTGTAATGTAAGTATACATGTTTGACAGAGTGCTATTGTTTTGAGAGATAAGTTAGGCATAAGAGGAATTAGTTGCTGTGTCCAAGAGTGAAGACAGCACTGGTTTGAGCATGTGATGTGGATGGATGCTAACAGCTCTATAAAGAAGTGTCGATCTCTCATGGAACACATAGGCGTGGGAGACCTAGGAAGACATTGATGAAGTACTCAAGAATGACTTCAAGATCTGAACATTCCAGGTGAGAAAACAAAGTACCAAGATTCCCAGTACCTTGCTGCACTCAAGAAGATCCATACTCCACTGCAGAAATGTTAAGACTGGTCCCTCTAGTGGTGAAAAGCACTCGTCACAGTACCAAGTAAAAGCACCAGTGCAGCACCATGTAAAAACATCTGTCTGGTGCCAAGTAAAAACAGCCAGCACACTCTATAAAGTGGCTGGAGTTAGGAAGGGCATCCATCTAGAGAAACCATACTGAATCAGACTAGAGTCTGGTGCAGCTCCCCAGCTTTCGAGCTCCTGTCAAACTGTCTCACCCATGCTAGCATGGACAATGAATGTTAAATGATGATGATACATATGCATGTGTGCTTGCATGTGTGTAAATATATTTCAGTGTGAGTGTATTTATATACAACATGCAAACAGATGTGATAAATTCTATATCACTTGTTTTCTACTCTTTCTTTTTCTTGTCCTTCTCTTTGATGAATGCATAACCCCAAAACATTATATTTATTTTTGGTTTCTTTTCATTAGCATATATATATATTCATTGCATACTTCCTCCATTGTTGTTGTTTTACTTCATATTTCTACACTTTTTCAATCATGTGTTTTGCTTTGTCTGACTTCATGCATTATTTATTTATTACTCCTCGCCTCAGATGCCAACTCATCTTAATTGTTTGACTTATACATACATTTCTGTGTGTGCATACACAATCATATACCTTTTATCTTTAATCTTTTACCTCCTTCAGGCCACAGACTGCGGCTATGCTGGGGCACTGCCACGAAGAACTATTAGTCGATTGAATCAAACCAAGCATTTATTTTGTTTTTAAGCCTCTGGCACTTATTCTATTGGTCTCTTTTTGCTAAACATCTAAGTCACAGGGACATAAACAGACCAACATCATTTGTCAAGCAGTAGTGGGGACTAACAAAAATACAAAGACACACACACACACACACACACACACACACACTCACACTCACACACACACACACGCACACACACACATATAATGGACTTCTTTCAATTTCAATCTATCAAATCCACTCATGAAACTTTGGTCAGCCTGTGGCTATAGTAGAAGACACTTGTCCAAGTTGCCACACAGTGGGTCTGAACCTGGAACCATGTGGTTGGGAAGCAAGCTTCTTATCACACAGTCACACCTTGCACCCTGCACATATGATGTTTGAATTTATAAATAAGAACACAAAGTACTCAATGCGATGAGTTTATTCAAAGCTTCCTTCAATTACTACCTTAATCTTTGCTTTCCATAGTCCGATACGTTCCTCCAAAGAAGCAAATGGAAAGGGAGAAAAGGAATGAAATTATCTTCTTGTTAGGGAAATCAAATTGTGCAAAAATGTTGGAATTTCTCGTTATCATTTCATCATTTTACTTTCATGGGGAAATATGTTACAAATGCATCCAACAATACTTCTATGTAATCATGGATGCACTGGAAGTTCTAATCTTAGAAAGAGTCTTGTTTATTTCAATATGGACTGGTTGGAAAGACAATATTTATTGAGTTGCTGTTTAGTTTCAGCAGACTTGTGTTCAAATGCATTAGCATCTTATTTATTTATTGTAGCTCTTCCTTAACTTTTACCTTGCTTCAGTCATTAGACTGTGGCCATGCTGGAGTGCTACCTTGAAGGATTTTATTTGAACTAATTGACCCTAGTACTTATTTTCTTTATAAGCCCGATACTTATTCTACCAGTCTCTTAAGTCAAACTGCTAAGTTATATGGACATAAACACACAAAGACCAGTTGTCAAATGGTGGTGGGGGACAAACACAAGCACAAACACACATGCACGTAGATATACATTCAAATATAGATATATGACAGGCTTCTTTCAGTTTCCATCTACTAGATTCACTCACATAGTCTTGATCAGCCTGAGGCTATAGTAGAAGACACTTGCCCAAGGTACCATGCAGTAACACTGAACCTGGGACCATGTGGTTAGGAAGCAAACTTCTTACCACACTGCCACAATATATTCTATCTCTTTTAATATGATAGCATGAGATTTGAGGAAGATATGGCTGCTGTAACTAGCAAGACATGGTAACATTTATAAGCTTTCTCACTGAATAATATGAGAGAGATTCTATTACTATAAGCAAAACTCTTTTACCATAATCAAAGACACAATTATTATAGACTGTTGTTAGTTTCCTGCTCCATCAAAGTTTTAGTTGTTTTTGTTGTGTCTGTCTCTTCAATTCAAAAGTCTCAATGCTATCACTAACACACAAGTTTGTAAAGTCACTAAACCTAGCTACTTCACCAATTAGATAAAGTTAGCATCTCCAAAAACGTCTCTATTTGGATTGGAGTTAATATCTGCTCTGAAATGTCTAATCTGATTTTCCTCAATTCTAAAACATTGTACCATTTGTTTATCTTTATAATTTTTTAAATTATTATCATCATCATCATCATCATCATTATTATTATTATTATTATTATTATTATTATTATTATTATTATTTTTATTATTATTATTATTATTATTATTAACAATAATAATAATTTTAATATTAATAATGTTTTGGTGGTAGGAGTATTCAGGAGAGGGCAATTGCTGCTGTTTTAGAAAAAAAAAAATGTGTATTTTGGTTTTTTTTTTTTCCTTCCATCCTTCCTTCCTTCCTTCCTTCCTTCCTTCCTTCCGTCCTTATTTCCTCCCTCTCCCTCCTTTTCCCTCCCCGTCCTCGTTATCTCTTTTCATTTCTGACAGCCTTACATATATGAAGTAGCTATTGATTTAAAAATTACCTTGTCAAATTCAATCAATGAATTTTGGAAAGTAGCTCTCATGGAGAATGGCATAGCTACTTTTAGGACCACACAACCACTACCACCACTACTACTACTACTACTACTACTACTACTACTACTACTACTACTACTACTACTACTGCTGCTGCTGCTGCTGCTGCTGCTACTACTACTACTACTACAATAATAATAATAATGCTTCTGTGTCTGAGAACATATCTAAGAGATTGGGTGGAAATGGGTACAGGAAGATGCATTGAGTGTGAAGGAGTAACAAGCAAGTAAATAAATATAGCAAATATAAAAATTCTACTAGTTCACTCTAGTGTTCATAAATTTTAAGCTCTCACATATTACATTTTCCTTCTTGCTTCTTTTTTTCTTAAATTTTTGAATTTTATTTTACATTGTTGTTTGTTTTCTTCATATTGTAATCTCACATTTGATCATGGTTGTTATCATAGTTCTTGTTATTGTTGCTACTATTACTGTTGTTATTGTGTGTGTGTGTGTGTGTTTTTTGTTTTTGTTATCATCATCGACAACAACAATATTTCAGTTTCTATTTATCAAAAAAACAAAAGAGAGAGAAAAAAAGGTAATTTCCTCTATTGTATTCAAATAACTGAAACACCATCTCTACTGAACTTGCTCCTTGATTTCATCTTCTTTGTTTTTAGTGAAAGCATTCTTCTTCTTTCTTTCACCTTCTCCCCCTCTGCGTGCGTGTATATACATACATACATACATGCATACATACGTGCATACATACATACATACATACATACATACATACATACATACATACATACATACATACATACATACATATATATATATATATATATATATATATATATGTATCCCGCTTTTCACTTCTGTTTTTTCTCTCAGTCTCTCTGATTTTTGTAATATGAGTGCTTTGTAAGCTGCTTGCTAGGATTATCCATTAGTTCGATTAATGATTTCCTCAGATTGAAGATTTTGGTGCAAGGATTATTTTAAAATATGATGGAAGGAACATATTAGCAGCAAGTCTCTGAAATAACATGGAGCAAGCATTAAGCTTATGGTTTTGTAAATTTAAGTTCCAAATCCTCCACCTCCATCATCATTCTCTTTACTCCAATACTTTTTGCAGTAACAGAGAGATGCAAGCTCAGATATTAATGATACCTGCACTGTATCTTTCATGAGTCTGAGTAGCTTAGAGTTCATTGCTCTCATTCACAAATGGGAGACATTTTATCATGAAAAACATGTTTTAGGTATATTGGAAAGAATACTGTCTTTGCAGAAGACTTCATATTCTTGGAAGTTCAGAATCCATAACAACAAGTTTCACAACTTGGGTTTATATTGATAAAAACCTGACAGTTTTGTTATCTTTTATCTTTTACATGTTTCAGTCATTAGACTGCGGCTATGCTTGGACACCATCTTGAAATATTTTTTTCAAAAAATTTGACCTCAATACTTATTTTTTTAAAGCCTGGCACTTTTGCTTCTTTTGTCAAACTGCTAAGTTGCAGGAGCATAAATGCAGCATCACCACTGGTGGTGGGGAAGAAACACAGACTCAAAGACATGCACACATGCACAAATATCTATCTATCTACATATATATATCATCATCATCATCATCATCGTTTAACGTCCGCTTTCCATGCTAGCATGGGTTGGACGATTTGACTGAGGACTGGTGAAACCGGATGGCAACACCAGGCTCCAGTCTGATTTGGCAGAGTTTCTACAGCTGGATGCCCTTCCTAACGCCAACCACTCAGAGAGTGTAGTGGGTGCTTTTACGTGTCACCCGCACGAAAACGGCCACGCTCGAAATGGTGTCTTTTATGTGCCACCCGCACAAGCCAGTCCAGGGGCACTGGCAACGATCTCGCTCGAAAATCCTACAGGAGCCAGTCAGGCGGTACTGGCAACGGCCACGCTCAAAATGGTGCATCTCATGTGCCACCCGCACAAGAACCAGTCCAGGGGCACTGGCAACGATCTTACTTGGCTTGCCGGGTCTTCTCACGCACAGCCCATTTCCAAAGGTCTCGGTCCGTAGTCATCGCCTCGGTGATATACATCATTTGTAGAAATACATAAATCCAGAGGAGAAGCATACTCTAAGATGTAGACCAGTTAATATTATAGAGAGGTAAGCTTATTTATGGGGTTTCTCATTCATAAGGGGTTTAGCCCTAAGACATATCTTCACAACCCAAACACTGCTGGCCTGAGACCTTTTTAAAATATGGAAGCCTCATTTTTAAGGATAAAACCCTAGGTGATTATCTCCCTTTGCCATTGGCCAATGATCTTCAGCCGCCCTGCTATCTTGAGGTCACCAAAGGACCATGAAGGTAAATGATTGTTTCCTTTCAGCCTTGGAATTTTCTAAAATGCAGGCATGGTCCAAAAATCTTCATCCTGGCCAATGATAATGATGATGATGTATATATATATATATATATATATATATATATATATATATATATATACATGGTGGATGGTGGATGTCTTGCCATTTCTGCCTCTGAAATCCACTCATAAGACTTTGGTAAGCCTTAAGCTACAGTAGAAGACACTTGCCCAATGTGCCTCACAGTGGGACTGAACCTAAAACCATATTGCCGTGAAACAAATTTCTTATCACACAGCTATGCCTGCATCTTATAACAAGTGTTTTAAAAAAAATTTTTTTAAGTTTATATTGATGGGATCAAATTTTAATTGATGAATTATTATAGATAGTACTGTGTTAGGGTAATGTGTTTAGTTAATTACATAGATATAATTATATTGGCAGTATTTAGATTATAAACCTGAGCAAGAAAAAAGTCAACATTCACCCTAATAGGATTTCAGATCATTAATCTATAAGTGAGAAAAAAAGAAAAAATACTGTGAAGCATTACAGCCTGAAACTCTATCAATTCTGCTGATTCATCGTCAACATATACATAGAATATATTATTAATGATGAAAAATGTTGTGGCAATGATGATTATTGTAATTTCAAATAAATTGAAAACCAAAGCTCATTTCATTTGATATTGATTTCCATTATGCAGTTTGAAGTGTAGCTAGGTGCAGATGTGACTGCATGGTAAGGAATTTGCTTCCTAACAACATTGTTTGGGATTTAGTCACAGTACTTGGCTCCTAGATCAGGTGTTTATCTATTATAGCTCCAAGCTGTTCGAAGCCTTGCAAACTGATTTGGTTGGTTGGAACTGAAAGAAGACTGTTGTGTGTGTGTGTGTGGGGGGGGGGAGTATTACTGTTTTCTTGCGTTGACATAGTGTGATAGTTGTAAATGGATGTCACTGTGATGCAAGACGTGTCATTTGTTTCCAGTCTACATAAAAACATGTCTGGTCATGGAAAAATATTATGCTACCTGGAAACAGGTAAGGGTCGAGCAAAAGAAAGCGCATCCAGCCATAGAACATCTACCTCAATAAATTCTGTCTAAGCCATGTAAGCAAGGAAAAGTGGATGTTAAATGATGATGATTATTAAAAAGTGTCACATTGTTTAGTTCTGTTATTTCTGCCCCAACAATTATTGATATCCTAGACATCTCAGGTAAAGTTCCCTATGGAATATTGTTTTCTTACCTGGAACATGCTGCTGTTGCTGAAATTGCAGACATTCTAGACCATATCCAGAAAATGGCCACCCAACTGACTATCATAATGATCCCTTTCACACACACTTTCAAAAACCTCTCTCTGTCTTACTTTAGCCACTGATATTATTATGGCCTCTGCTCCTCAGAATTTGCTGTGCTCATTCATCTCCATTCAAGCATTCCTCTTCCTATTCCTTTTGCCTCACCTCCACTGATCACCATTTTAATGTTCAAACACTCCAAGCTTTATTCTATTTCTACATCCAGCCTTTCCTTTACAGAATGTCAGTCCTCTGGAATTCCTTCCATATTCATATCTTCCTTGCAGGTGTTGGTTTATAAAGGCTCTAAAGAAACATTAAGGATGTCAATCTCACTTGTCTAGCAGAACCAACGAAGGCTATGGACACAACTTCATCATCCAGACTCAGCAATGAGTTCTAAAATTCAAATATAATTGCTTTATATATTTACTTATTATGCCATGCTTGAGAAGACCTATTGTGTCAAGTACATCAAAATCAAAATCAAATCAAATCACAATCAAATGGAAATTGTAGTTGTGCTCCCCGTGCCGGCAGCATATAAAAAGTACCATCCAATTATAGTCGATGCCAGCCCTCTCTGGTGCCTTTGCTGGTGGCATGTAAAAAATGCATTCACTACACTCTTGGAGTGGTTGGCATTAAGAAGGGCATCCAGGTGTAGAAATACTGCCAGATCAGACTGGAGTCTGGTGCAGCATCCTGGCTTCCCAGACCCCAGTCGAACCGTCCAACCCATGCCAGTATGGAAAACGGACGTTAAACAATGATGATGATGATTTATATATTCTTATGTTACATTTAAGGAATAAGTATGTAGTACTATTATTTTGCTTTTGTTCTATTGAGACTGTTGTTGTTTATGGCAGGTTAAACATGAGTAAAATATAAGGAAATAGGGATAAGAAGAACATTCTAGAGTGATAGATTGTTAGTAGTTTGGGATAAATTAAATAAGGTTGTTGTTTGGAGATGAAAAGATGAATAAGGTTTCTAAATGTAATCAATTTTATTAATGTTCATCTGCTGGAAGTGACAAGTTGTAATAATACTAAATTCTAAGTGCATATGCTATGCTATATACTTACCATTAATTTATTGGAAGATAGTTTTCATTTTGTATGTTACCTAGCAATATTGGAAATAGGTGGTAATAGCAGGTGGAAACCTTCCTCCAAAACAATGAGGTTTATCTTAATGGAATAACTGGATATTTGTGTAATTTGTTTTTCAATGTGTATCATGTAAGGTCATATGTAAACTAGAACAGAATGAAGCTAGTGTGCTCTGATGAATATGCAATGTGCTTGTGTATTGAGAGAAAATTTAGACGAGAAGAATTAGTTGTAATATGCGAGAGAGAAGACTGCACTGGTTTAGTCATATGATGCATAAGGATGAGGACAATTGCATAAAGATATGTCAATCATTTAAAGTGGATGGAACTTATGGAAAAGGAAAATCTGGGAAGACATGGGATGAATTATTAAAAGCCAATCTCCGGATGCTGAGCCTTATAGAGGAGATGACAAAGGACTAAGATTATTGACGTTTTGTGGTACTTGAGAAAACTCATTCACCACAGCAGAAATAATATCCTGAAACCACCATGGTTATGCTTATATGTGCAAGTCCCTGCTACTGCCACTAATCTTTCTACCCTGCCAAGCATTTCCTCCACGTCTCAACTCCTAATACTCATCATTTCTCTAATAATGAGACTACACAGCTGCTGTAATCATCTGAAAGCAGAATAGGCACATACTATATCCCTTCCTTTTTGGTCACTTTCCTTCCCCACCATTGGAACCACTTCCATTTCTCGTTAACTTTCCAGCTCACAATTACCACCAATCATCTCCTTTCTGTGTCTTCAGCCATTGTTCTCTCCCCTCTGTTATACTCTACCCTTAAAAGCTCTATTGTCTGCTATCACCATCAGTGCCTTCACATATCTACCATAGCCCCACTGGGCCACTACTATATTTCCCCATTACTTGCTGCAGCCACCTTTATGCCATCTCTAACTATCTCTCCTCACACTCTTATGAAACTGCCCCTTCTATCTCCCCTATCCAATCACCCAGTCCAATCCTCTGTACCATTTATATTCACTCCCCACTCTATCCTGAGGATATACCACGACATACTCCCACCACCATCTCTCTTTCTGTTTATCTTTTCCCCTAACTCTCTGTTTCTCTCTTTTCCAACAGCAGTAGTCATGTCATCTCTGCAGCAAAACACCTATCTCTATCCCTCTAATATACCTTTTCATCCTCTCATCAACTGGCACAAAGCCATCTATCTCAATACTACTCTACTTCCCAGTTGAGAGGTATTTGTCATCGTCATCGTCCTCATCATCATCATCATCATCATCCTTTGGTGTCTGCTTTCCAGCTGGGTTAGACAGCTTGACTGGGACTGGTAAACCAGAGAGCTGCACCAGGTTCCTGTCTGATATGGCATGGTTTCTACTACTGGATGCCCTTCCTAACACCAACCACTCCAAGAGAGTAATGGGTGCTTTTTATGTGCCATGACCCCATTGGTGCTGGTGCCATATAAAATGCACCCACTGCATATATTAAATGTTTGGAGTTAAGAAGAGCATCCAACCATAAAAACTATGCCAAAGCGGACAGCAGAGCCACAGCACAGTGCTCTGACTTATCAGCTCTTGTCAACCCATCCAACTCATGCCAGGATGCAAAATCGTTGATAAATTATAACGGTGATGATAATAATGGTGTGATGATCCTACTTAAATGGAAACAAAAATTCATTCATGGGTAGAGTTCAAAAATTTGAATGTAATTTCTCTCTTGAACACAATTCCTCAATTTATCAATCTTGGTTTTTGATTTCATTCTTTGTTTTAACTACACATTTTTATTTTTTGCAAGAAGTGTGGCTGTAATTGATCATCTCTCTTCATCTCTGTACCTAGAAAAGAGTATGATGATCATGTGAAACCTGTGATAATCAATAATTAGTGTGTAATATTGTGTGTTTGCACTCTTCAATAACTTCACCGAGAGCTACATCCTTTCAATAATGATATCATTTAAGGGTGTTTCCCCCTCATCACCTCTCCTCTACCCTACACTCTTTCTCTTAATAGGCAGTTTTTTTTTCTCCTACTTGATGGGCAGAGAAGAAAGTACATATTTTGACTAGTTTTCTGTTTGCTGATTTAATGAAGTGGAAAAGTGAAAATCAACTATTAAGTGATCATGTTTCCTTTAAAATAATGAGGATCCTCATTTACAGAAAACTCTTGAATTGAAAATTAATTAATAATTTAGGAGAGATTATGTCAGTATACATGCCAGAGTGACTGATGACATTTTTTTGTTTCCTTTGCACTAACAGTTTTAACTGAACTTCATTCAAATTGTAAACACTTTAAAATATGCATCATGTACTTACTAATGTGTTTATTTCTTTCCCTTTTTTTTTTATTTTTAAGCATTGTGGATATTTCATTTATTTTCTTATCTCTTTTCATTATATTCTAGTTATGAAAGCTTTCACTCAAGCTTAAAGAACTTTCATTATGTTGGCATTCAAGTTGTGTTGTCTTTTCACATTGCTTTCCTGCTAGTTATTTCATGAGTCAACAAGCAGCCAAAAATAAATGGGAAGCTAAACTGTTAAACTGAAAGTGTAATGAAATAAAGTAGAAGTATTGTGGGTGCCTAATGGAAAAAGAAAAGAAAAAAAAACTGAAAACAAAAGAAAAAATTCTTTATTAACTGAGCTCATGAATTGTAAGTTGTTTTTTCAAATCTTGGTAGTATTTCACTTCAGTATCCAAATTGGACAATTTGTACAAATATATAGATTAAACCAATGCTTTTTTTCCTTCTATATTTGCTATGTTGCACTGTCAACATTTGATTTAAAAAGAATCTTCTTTTCAATCCATTTTTCAACCTTCTTTTGCATTCTTGTAAACTTACCTGCCCACTCACTCAATCCAATCCCCTGTACTACTTGACTCACCATCCACTGTAACTTGAACACATCTTCTTCATCATCTTCTCTCTCTTGCTACATTTTCTCTTTCTCTCTGGGGTGACCAGATATCTCCCTATTATACACTAACCTCTCATCATCTGACACAAAACTACCTCCCTTAATGCCAGTCACCACTCAATTGAGGGGGACTTATCTTGTGAGATGTTGCTTCTGCTGGTACCAATTAAAATGCACCCAGTAAAATCTCCTTAAAGAGTTTGGCATTCGGAAGGGCATCCAGTCATAGAAATCATGACAAAGCAGACAGTAGAACTAGCCAAGTGCAGTCTTTAAATGATGATGATGATGGTGTTTAAATTTAGTTTAAATTTCTAAATGTTTGCTATTTAATTTTTGCTACTGACATTTTGCAGAAATTTGGAGTAAGATACATTATATCCTATAAATTTCATGTATATTGAACTGCATGTATTTTTGTTGAGACTCTGTTCTTAATAAATTGTTCTAAACAATTTATACGATGCTTTGGATTTAACACAGATAAAAACATCTTGCCCTGAGCAAAACACCAAACAGCAATACACAGTACAATAACAACATGTATACCACCAGTAATATAGAATTAGACAGCATCTCTGAAAGTTGAAAGTAGGCTACCAGAATCATTCTCCCATGGTCAATGACAGTTTATTTGAATTTCAAACCATGGCTGAATGAACAAATGAATACCAAATTCTCTTTAATGTCCGACAAGTGATTTGAGATGATATGTTGGTACAAGTACGAAACATTGACCTGAAAGACTGGCCAGTTAATACAAATATAAGAAAAGAGCTTTCCCAACTAGAATTGAATGTGTTCAATCAAATAGCAAGAAATTACCTAAAAGGTACCTAATCAAAGAGTATAAAAGCAACATCTGAGACTTTAAATCTAAGAGAGAGACTAATACCCACATGTATAAGGATACACACACACACACGCACACACACACGCACACACACACACATATATAAGTATGCGTATGCATGTATACATAAATATATATGTGTGTGTATATATATATATATATATACATATATATATATATATGTATATATATATATATATATATACGTATATATATATGCCTATATACAAGCACACACACATATATATATGTCTATATGTGTATCTGTGTGTGTATATCCTTATGTGCATGAATGTATATACAAAAATAGGCATTAAATATACATATATGTGTATAGATGCAGGTATACACTCATACATTCACATATGGATATATACATGTATATTGATTTTACATATCATTATCATGGCTTGTGACTTTAATGGACATATTGGGCAACACTATGATAGCTATTCCAATGTACATAGAGGCTATGGCTATGATACATGAACTGAAAAAGGTTCGAGCTCTTAGAGTTCTGTGATACAAATGATGTATTTGCAACATTAACTTCAGGAAACAGGTCAGCCACCTAATCACCTACGGCTCAGGTAAACATACAAGACAAATAGTCTTCTTTCTCATCATCATGAATCATGATCAACAGATAGTGGTAAATCTTTCCTTGATAAAGAATTATCATTTAGCATGTGTTTTCCATGCTGGTATGGGTTGGATGGTTTGACAGAAACTGGGGAATAAGAGGACTGTACCAAGCTCCTATGTCTGTGGCTGGATGCCCTTCCTGTCACCAACCACTTTACAGAGAGTACTGGATGCTTTTCGCATAGTACTGGCAAGGCAACAATGCTCAAATGAGGGAAGAGGCTTTATGCCAAGTGATGAATGGTTGAAGTATAACAGAGAAAGGGGACAGATATCTTATTGTAGATGAGTTATGGGATTAACTAGATGGAAAAGAAAACTGATGATGGTGAAGATGTATCAAAGCATGTTCTCAAGTTACAGGAAGAGGAATAAAAGAGAAGTGATATGGGTGGGTAAGTAAGTTCATGGGAGAAAGAGAGGTGAGTGGCAGAAGGATTGAGATGAAGATAGAGGGAAATGATGAATATGAGTGGAATCATAGTCAATCATGGATATCAGTTGTAGGGGAAGGCAGAGAGGAAATAGGTGGCAGTAAAGATGATTTGAAGTGTGAGGGGTGGTGTGCGAGATGCATGAGAGAGGGTACATGAACTGGAAATTCCCTGGCTGGTGAGCCTATAGGATGAGATAACGACAGAACAGGGCTAGGCTTACAATATTCCATCAAGGACAGCAGCTGGAGAGAACAAACAAGTTCATCATCAAGTAAAATACACATTTGATTTTGTACTCTATCAAGAGTTGACAGTACATGTTTAGAAAAACTCAAAATTTACTCTTTACTCTTTTACTCTTTTACTTGTTTCAGTCATTTGACTGTGGCCATGCTGGAGCACTGCCTTTAGCCGAGAAAATTGACCCTGGGACTTATTCTTTGTAAGCCTAGTACTTATTCTATCGGTCTCTTTTTGCCGAACCGCTAAGTAACGGGGACATAAACACACCAGCATCGGTTGTCAAGCGATGGGGGGGGGGACAAACACAGACACACAAACACACATACATATATATATATATATATATATATATATATACACATATATACGACGGTCTTCTTTCAGTTTCCGTCTACCAAATCCACTCACAAGGCTTTGGTCAGCCCAAAGCTATAGTAGAAGACACTTGCCCAAGGTGCCATGTAGTGGGACTGAACCCGGAACCATATGGTTGGTAACAAGCTACTTACCACACAGCCACTCCTGCACCTAATGTTCAAATAGTTTTATGTTTGGGGAGGAGATCTAAGGTCTTGTAATAATACTATAGAGTTTCAGGTGTTTAAAATTTGTGAAGTGGGTATATAATTCAAACTACTCCCCTAGCAACAGGTGAAAGATAATGATAAACTCTTGCAACAGCAAGAGTGGAAAGCACATAACACAGCCTGAATCTCAGAGCATTTTGGTTCCATTCTGCTTTGCAAATTCTACAGGGTGTCCACAAGGTCTGGGTACATGGAGTAAATAAAATCATAACATAAACAATTAAATATAAGAAATAATAATTTCTTAAAGTAGATATAGTCATTCTTTGAATAATAATTTATTTTTGCCTGACTAAATTATTGCTGCTCACACAACATTTTAGGTTTTCCAGGACTGTGCAGACTTATTATCAAAGGCATTCCAGCCGTGACCCTCCTGTTTTTTTAGGAATATGTCCAGCATTACCTTAGCCCTTTTGTCCATTGCAAATTTCAAATTGCAGGATGTGTTTGCAGACTGTTATTTCTAGTTGGTTGCTATTTCTAGTTGGTTGCTATTTCTAGTTGGTTGCTATTTCTATTGGTACATAAAACACCCTTAGAATCTCATTCTCTTTTTATTTGTGTGTATGTTGTTTATTTGTGTCAACCTTTATTTCGTAACCTAAAAAAAGAATGCTGAAATAAGTTGCATAAAGGCTACAGTGGTGACACAACATCTCATTCAGTCACAATTTATTGATGAAATAACTGTTTATTAGCTCCTGGTATGTTAGCTTAAATCAAATAGATCTACAATCAAAGATATTCAAGTCATTACCATCTCAGGGAGTTTTTTTTTCTTTGTAATGGGGGGTTATACAAGAGACCACATCTTCCAATATATCTTTCTTTAGGCAAGTGTAATTCGAGGAAGATTTGGTTGTTATTTCTTTCAAGTTGTCTAAGTACATAGAGACTCTCTTACATTCAACTCTGTGCATGTGTGCATGTGTGAGTGTATGTATATGTGTGTGTGTGCAAGAGAGAGAGAGAGAAAGAGAGGGAGAGTGAGAGAGAGAAAGAGAGAGAGAGAAAGAGAGAGAGAGAGAGAGAGAGAGAGAGTGAGAGAGAGAGAGAGTGAGAGACAGACAGACAGACAGACAGACAGACAGAGAAAGTGTGAGTAACTTAAGATTGCATGCATATTGTGTACAGTAAAGAAAATGTTGCTTTAACTCACCATATAGAATCATTTTCTCCTGGTCACTTCCGAGATGATTAGAAGCAACACATGTATATTCTCCAAAGTCTGATATCTCTACTGCCCGTATCCTCAGGCTTAAAGTTATAGTGTGCTCATCTTCATTATATGCTTCTGCACGATACTTCCATGAATTTTCTATTCTGTTAGAATTCTTTTCCCAGTGTGTTGCACCGAGTGGACTTGCTGTTACTGTACACTCAAGTATTGTCATTTTGCCAATTTCTTGTCCCATTCTTTTATTACGAACTCGGACTTCAGGAGGGACTGTGAAAAGAAAGGAAATGAAAAAAAGATTAAAGTAGGAATTTCATTTGGTTGCAATGTTACAATCATATGACTTTGTATAGCCTTGTATGCATATAAACATATTTTTATCAGATTATCTTCATGCTTCTATATTTCTTTTCGTCTAATCCATCTCTTTGTCCCCACTCTCTCCCCACCTCAGTGCCACTTGCATTGCTTCACATCTCCTACTCTTACTGTATCCCATCACTTATCCATCTCTGCAGTTGCCTGTATCAGACACTACTCTAAATAACATTACCACTTACATCATACTACTGCGTCATACCTTCATTTGGCTGTCCTGACCCTTCTGATATCATTGCTCTCTCTTCTTATCCTCTCTTTATTCATCTAAGCTAATGTACACACTCTAGGTTATTGAGTACTCGTGGCACTTATACACTTGCTCCCACTCACACACTTCTAGTCTTGATACTTCCTCTCTCACCATTTTCTTCTGGTCTACTTATAACTCACAATATATTCTCTATGTGGCTCCCTGTACAAGGTTCCATTCATTGTGTATTGTTGTTACAGAGAAAAGCCAACAAAACATGTTCCCTCAAGAGTAATTGATGAGTAAGACAAACACTCTTGTGCTGGTAATGCAAAAAATGGTACTCAGTAAACTCTGTAAACTTTAGGAAGGACATTCAGTCATAAAAGCCAAGTCAAATAACATACGAGCATTAATCAATGGGGACAGTAGAAGCTCTCAATTACCAGTGCCTCAGACTATGGCCCAATCCAACCTTTATCATCATGAAAAGTATATATAAATAAAAATGAAAAATGATGCTGCTGCTGATGATTATACATGTGTGTGTATACATACATACACACATACATACATACATACATACATACATACATGATGATGGCTGCCCCCTCGTTATCGAGTATGGCCATTGCACGAAGCTTAACTTAACAGTGCTGTGATCGAATGTGACTTTTTAGCCCAGCCAAAGATCTACAATGTCTTGCACAGAGTTGGCATCCAAAACCTTTACTGTCAATAGCTGGCTGTCGTTGTAATTGGGCTCCATGTACCTTTGTGTGTTGTTTAAGTCCTCCTGCTGAATCACACTCCCTTCCACATGCCCGACAGACATGATTAGTATGGTGTGTAGCATCATCACCAGCGGCCTATTAGTCAATCATACATACATACATACATATACATATATATCATCATCTTCATCATCATCATCATCATCATTTAATATCCATTATCTATGCTGGCATAGCTTGGATGGTTTTGACTGAAAACTGACAAGCTGGAGAGCAGCACTAGGTTCCAATCTGAGTTGGCATTATTTCTACAGCTATATGCCCTTCTTAATACCAACCACTCCAAGAGTGTAGTGGATGCTTTTTACCTGCCAAAGAGAGAAGCAGAGTGGGGGAGAGAAAGATGGTAGGCAAGCACACAATAATATAGAATGTGGGTGATGGATAAATAACTTTGAATGAATGGGTAACAAGCAATTTAAAAACTTGTGAAGAATCTTGTTGAGAGGAGTTCAGTAAAGAGTTTTTAGCCAATGAGTGTTTTCAAGCTAAAATTTATCTTCTAATGGACTGATCTGTTATGTTCCTGTAGAATATATGGAACTCAAGCCTATGTAATTCTAGGAGAATGAATTTTTATATTAATCCATCCAGCAGTCACTCTCTCTTTGTATATGTGTGTGTATATATATACATATATATATATATATATA
>NC_068984.1:34172381-34176017 GCF_001194135.2 Octopus bimaculoides
ATATATATATGTGATGTTTGTATGTGCGTGTGTCCTTTGAAAATGAACAAAAAGGAGATGAAATATGTATTAGATATATGTTGATAGATTTTATTTTTCTATTTATTCGAAACTGAGTCATCATTTCAAGGGTTTCATTTCTACTTGAATCTAATGGAAAACTCAGTTTCCTTCAGATAAATGCATCCTCCTCCTCATCATCATCATCATCACCACCACCATCATCATCATCATCATCATCATCATCATCATCATCATCACCATCATTATCATCATCACCATCACCATCACCACTATCATCATCATCGTCGTCGTCGGCGTCGGCGTCGTTGCCATCATCATCATCATCATCATCATCATCATCATCAACAACAACAACAACAACAACAACAACAACAATAGCAGCAGCAGCAGCACCACCAGTAGCAGCAGCAGCATTATAGTCGTCATTGCCATCGTTGTCATCTTCATCAGTGTCATTGTCATCGTTGTTATAACCATTTCCCCATGCGAGCATGGGCTGTAAGGAGTATTCTCCAGTGTGTCATCTCTCCGTTAGTAGGTCCCCTCAATCAGGACTGATCTGGATCTAAACAAAAACATTGATAAGTGTAAGTCCCTTAGTACCTAACCAGTTGAACCTAGTATTTCTCTGTCAACCTTGCTATTTTCACCTGACATTTTATTTATTATTATATATTTCTATCTTAGTGCTGTATGTATTATATTGTTCTCTCTCGCTGATAATAAACATTTATGGGAAAAACATCATCATCATCAACATTTTCCATACTGGCAAGGGTTGAACGGTTTGACAGCAACTGGCAAGGCCCGGGGCCACACCAGGTTCCATAGTCTGTTTTGGCTTGGTTTCTACACCCAGATGCCCTTCCAAATACCAGCCACTTTACAGAGTATACTAGGTGCTTTTCACAAGGCACCAGCATCCACACCAATGCATTTTACATGGTACCCTGGTATGTTACAAATAACAATATTCATACTGGGATAAGTTTCACATCTTTAGGATACACTACTTAAGGATTAGTGTTGTATTGGTTGGCAAAAAGACTGAAACAGATTGGTTATCTCATCATCAAAAGGACCAGTGTACTTATTTGAGTATTCTTTCAGAAAACATCATTTAATGCAGTTTTACAATATGTATTATTTTTAATGAATAGCCAATATATTGTGAATAATCCACTGAAGATTTAATATCAAATTGTAAAAATTTAAAATTTGATGCAATCAGCCTAAATAGTCTGTAACATTTTTGTTTCCAGTGACAGAAAATATCTTAAATTGATAATTTGCTTCAAAGAGATTAGTTTGTAATATCAAAACACAAACAGTGAAATCAAAATACAAGATGATATCAGCAAGAAATATCACATGATAGAAGGTTGGGTTGTAAGATGGAAGTGATAGCGTTTATTGAAATAACAAACAGACATTGAGCTAGAAAGACATCGTGTTACAGTAGGAGTTGACAACTATTGCAAGATCAGATGAATGTGGCAATTTCTAAAACAAAATAAGTATGATTTTATTAAATTTACATGAGTAAATATTCATGATGTAAAAATGTGAACAACTTTTGAGAAATCAGTGTGGGTTTATATGCTTAATCATCCACATACAGCTATATATCTATTTTGAAGTAACCTGAAAATTATATATTAAATATGCTTATTTCAAAATATCACAAATTCATGAGAAAAAGTAATAATGATTAAATATAAAGCAAACACATTTTTTTTTTATTTCTTTATTTGTATTACCTGTTCCACATATTGGCAAATTTTAACACACAAAGATTATAGATTTTTATTTTAACTAGTATGTAAGAAAATATTTGATTTATGAATGCTACCAATAGGTATTGTAAATGTTTGAAATTCCATAATTAGAATGTTTCTCTATTTTTCTCTTTCTTCCTATATATTTTTTTTCATTTATTGTTCCTACTTTTTCCTATACATAAAATAGTATTATAGATTTCTTTGTGCCAAAAATGCAATACTTTCAGTTGAATATTCTATTTTGGTTATTTAGTTCTTGTTAAAGTAGTGGTCATCTAAAACTATAAAGTTGGTAATTTAGTATAGCTGAGAGGAAGAACAATATTCAGATTACTTCTCTCCCTCATTCTGGTTCCCAGCCAAAGCTAATGAACCCAGTCTCAGCTATTTACATATTTGCAGTGTCAGTGTATTCCTGATGCTTATTTGATTGATATCCTAGAAAACTGTATAAAAGACTAAAGCAATCCTAAATCGACATAAATATATAAGCTTATGATTCAAAGCTCTGCAATTTTATTACTTGATTAAGGAGTTATGACAGCCAAGATGAAAGGGTTCTAGCCTATCAGCTATAGAGTAATAAAGGTGTATTGTAATACTATTGTACTGTTATAACCTGGAGAGGGCACTGTGCCATTCTTGCTCTCCATACACATCAGCAGAGCAGGTAAGACTTAAACTGAAACTAACATTAAATTGATGAGTAGTGGTTTACAATGCCAAGATAAATAGAAACCTTATATTAAATATTGAATGAGTAAATGACTGAATTTATGGATGAACCACTTAATAAATTTTCCAAACTTGGATGTAATTTATTCTTGTCAAGTATGAGAGTATAGCAACACCCATGCACACACTCACGTATGCACACATGCATGCATGCATACACACACACATACATATGCGCACACACCTGAAATGAAAGTTTAGATTTTGTTAAGTCAGAGATTGAAGAAGAAAGGATTAATTGTTATAAGTTAGTTAACAATAATAGTCTCAAATTTTGGCATAAACTTGCAAGTTCAGGATAAGGATAAGTTGGTTACATCAACCCCAGTGCTCAACTGGTACTTATTCTATTGACCAAGAAGGATGAAAGACAAAGACAACTTTGGCAGAATTTGAACTCAGAATGTAAGGATGGTGGAAATGCCACTAAGCATTTTGCCTGGTATGCTAACAATTCTGCCAGCTCATCACCTTGTGTTAGTTAGCAATATTGCTAGCTAAGCAACAGCCACATATTCTTATCTCTGGAACTTTGGTACTCAATAAAAAATTTTAGACAGCATACAAAGAGAGGACATGGAGTCGCTTATAAAAATTCATCCATACAAGACTTTTATTCACTATTATTCTTCCAGTGATTCCAGTACACCGCTTTTACACCCATAGTTTTCAGTCACCAGATTTCATACCATAATGGCTACCTCTGATGAGTACTAGGTTACATAATTGAACTGTTACCTAACACTCCATTGAACCCCTAATGCAAAATCAATTGGTAAGATCAGCTGTAATGGATATATAATACTGTACGTCTCAATTATATATTTATTTCTTACATTATATATATTTATGTCTTACAGGCATTAGTTATGAAGTATACATCAACATCATTGTCATCATCATCATTTTATATCTGCACTACAATGTTGGTATGCATTAGTCCCCTTTTTTTAAGTCTTGTGTGTGTGTGTGTGTGTGCGCATGCATGTGTGTTTGTGTATACATATATAATCCAAAACCTGAAAGAGATGCACTTCTGTTAGCGGTCTGAGTGCCCTTTCTTTTGTTTGTCCATTTGTTCATATATATGTATATA
>NC_068984.1:34176391-34184558 GCF_001194135.2 Octopus bimaculoides
TATATATATATATATATATATATATATATATATATATATATATATTTATACATTATATATATAATATATATATATATATAATCAGATTGGAGCCTGTGCAGCTACTGGCTCTCCAGACCTCAGTCAAACCATTGAACCCATGCCAGCATGGAAAATGGATGTTAAACAATGATGATTATGATGATGATGGATTCAACACAAGAGAGTAGTACTAGCTTATATATTAAATATCTCCATTATAGATTCCAGCTTCTTCTCATTTCCAGGTGATTCCACACTGAAGAACTCTGAGATGTGATAGGAGAAATACTCAACAGAACACTTAAAAATCGAACATTTCCATAGTAAACAAATTTAATTCAATTAAGTTGATGTGTTAGGTCAAACCTTATCAGATATTCTCAGACTCTACTATCTTACGTACTTGAAAAATTCATTAGAAAGAATAAGCAGCAACAACATTTTTTTGTTGTCTAGCTGCATGTAAACATTGATCAAGCAGGTGTTCCAAACATGACCAGCCCATCTTTCGAACAGTACAAGCAACTACATTTTTTAATGTTTAAGACAGCCAGATTTGACTGGAGAGAGATCTGGTTGCTATTTCTATTTGATTAAGTGGCTATTCATAGGTTTCTTAACTGTCTGCTGTGATACCTGTTTTTCTTTGTTTACAAGAAAGTTCTGCCAAATTATTTTCTCTTGAATGCTGTGTTGTTTTCATCTGTGACTTTTATTAAGTATCAATCTTGTTCATTCACAGTTACAACTGTCTCAATACCTGCCTAGAAACCATTCTACAATCCATCCCATGAAATAAAGTGTAGCAGTGCAGCTGTATAAAGGTTAGAAAGGCTTAATCTATAGAAATAAAGCAGTGTGACAATCCAGACATGTTTAATATAAAAAGAAAAGCAGATACTGTAATAGAACCTATGGGTTATATCAGATAATTCCTATCAAGTGTGGAGTAAATGTAGCACTTATTAGCTGAATGTCTTGCCACTTTTACTTGTCAAAAGGGGATTTGAAAGATTTGAAGTCTTCTTCATTTCAGTAAGACCTTCAACACATATTCTCCTTGAAATCAAAGATAATAGGGAAAATTTGATGACTGTCAGAGGTTTAACTTGAATCAATGGGTTGTCCCTTATGCTGTTCTTGTTGTTCAGCTTCTGGTCAACCCTGACCAGCCTAAGATCCAAAGTATTCTATGGAAATACGTTTTTTTCTATTTTCCAGATATCATGGGTTCTTTTAAGACTACTGTATATAAATTGAAGGAGGCTTGACTGCCATTTTTAGCAGATCATATTGCTGCATAGGAACAACTTCCCCTAAAAGCAGGGAGAAGATATTTGCTTAGATTCCTATAATAAACTTAATTAGATTAGAGGAATTTTTTTGCTTTTAGCAGAATCCTATGCATATATCTTTATTGGCAAAATTGTTAAAGCAGCAGATAAAATATCTTGCTATATTTATTTGGGCCTTTATGTTCTTGGGTGCAACCCCTTGAAGAGATTTGAACTTAGAACTTTGTCTTTTAACATTTTGGAGATGATAAAATGGGACTGATGATGTTGACTAATCTTCTTCCTCTGAATTTCAGGCCTCATGCCTACGTAAGAAATAATAATAATAATAATAATAATAATAATAATAATAATAATAATAATAATAATAATAATAATAATAATAATAATAATAATAATAATAATAATTATAATAATAATAATAATAATAATAATAATAATAATAATAATAATAATATACCAGATAGTGGTTCTCATGGCTTCTTATCTTAACTGATTGGAGGTGCTATCGTGTACATTGTTTTGTCTTGGTATAAAAGATGGGCTACAGCAAATATTCTGCTCAATACCACAGACTTGCTTGTCAGTTGCTTGATCTTAACCAGTTGAGCATGTCCCTTAGTGGCTGACAATATGTGCATCTCTGATAAGGAGCAGAAGTAGTGGGGGAGCATCATAGTCATGTGTTGAGAGGAATTCTTTGTGGTTTGGATAATTCACCTTTGGAAACATGGGTATTTCGTTTGACATTCTCAAACAACCTTTATTCAAGGACCTTTTGAGCAGGATGGGCTACTCGACATGAAGAAAATTCTAGCTGGGATCCACCTGCAAGGTCATGCGCTGTTTATCTTGATATGAGACCACTATGTCGTGCACATATGGTTGTGATGCATGTGCCTGGTGTACCCTTATCAGACGGGTAGTCATGATGGGTATACTGGGCTTCGTATATTTTACCCCAGTGTCACTTTGATGGCATGCACTGCTCTCTCATTCAATAATAATAATAATAATAATAATAATAATAATAATAATAATAATAATGTTAGTTTTAGTAGTAATATTAGTATTAATATTCATATTATTATTAAGAATGATAAATGGCAGAATTGATAGGTTATTGAATGTCCCGTTATCTACTGAATTCAGATATGGCAATTGACCTTGCCTTTCATCCTTACATGTTCAATAAAACAAGTAACTTTAATAATGGAGTTGATTAAAGTGACAATATTCTTCCTACAATGTGTGTAGCCTCATACTTGTCATTATTTTAATATTGTACACACATACGCTAAATACATATACTCAGTCATACCCACAAACATATTTATCACAATATATAGTATATTCATATATTTTAATGATGCTAAACATCTGCACTATTCTTTAAGTCTCCTCAATTAATTCTGCCTTCCCACTACGTGAATTGTCCTTGTTCTGAAAAATGAAATAACTATGGTTATATATATATTTTTTTTTTTTTTTAGCAATTTGATGTTATTGGTAACCTTTTCCTAGTATTTTATTCATTTTCTGCTAATTACATCGAATGAAATACTATTTTCTTTTCTTTTGTATTTTACTGATTTTTTAAAATTCTTTCTTAGATTTTGTTTTCACATCTCTTGTGTACAGAATACAAATAATTTTTGCAGCTTCTCTACTTAAGATCAATAATGAAAGAAATATAAATTTTTAAAAAACTGATGAAGTAAAACCCTATAGCACCAATAAATTTTAGAAATTTTTACATAATGAGTTTTTAAGAAAATTCATGTTATTGTCATTTGCAAATATCTCAGAGAGTAGAAGCAGCTCTTGATGCAGGAAATGGCATAAGAATTTATACTAATGAGCTAAACGAAGAGAAGGTAACTGTCTTTTATGGATTTAGTAGTCAGCTAATAGGGATGTAAGATGCGTTGATAAATTGTTGTTGCTTAGCAAGAATTGATAAAGCAGAACGAATGTGAAGCAAACTAGAAAGAATGCATGAAATGCTCATTAGCATTTCTAGATCTAGAATTTAATCTGCTGTTCAGATCTATCCCTTTATCCTTGGGTCCCTTCAACAAGATCCATTCTGTTGTAATCATTAGTACTGGACTTTCAATCAAAGGATAACTTAATACCCTAATATGTTGCCTCCAACCATTGCAATACATGGATCATAGTGTTCTTCCTCCCTACATACTTCACCATGATGGTTAAATGGCTGACTTGTTACAGTGTTCAGTAGAATGCACTGTGATATTTGTTCTGGTTTTCTGTACCCTCAGTTCAAATCCTACAAAGGTCCATTTTGCTTTTCATCCTTTAGGAATCAATAAAAAAAATGTACTACCCCAGTACTAGTGCACCCCTCTCTTCTTCCAGGTTATTACCTCAGGGATGTTTCACTGAATCAAAGATGGGAAGGCCGGCCAAGAGGGTGTCTGTGTTTGGTCATGACTTCATAACCCCTTGGAACAATTAGTAAGAGCATTGTATATGTTACCAATACTCTCTCGCAAGTTATGGCCATAGTTTATCACTTATCCTGGAGGCCCTAGAAAGAGGTCCTCTGACTAAGTCATGCAACAAATATTCTTCCCATAACTTTAAATACAGTATCCAAGAATGATTTTAGCTTTTCTAACATCCTCACCAGAGGGACATTGGTAATATTGATGGGGTAATAGTCCACCAGATCATATGTCTTAAGTACATAGCAAACTTACTTTAGTTTGTATAATTAGGATTTCACACATTATCCAATCATTGTTGTTACTGTTTTGTCCCATGAATCCTACATTGTCCAAGGTGTCCTTTCTATTTTCAGCCAATAATTTTCAATCAGTTTATATTTTCAGAATTAAAGGATAAGTAAATTTTCTGTTTGTTATGTCAAGTCATGATGTAGCTGACAAAAAAGGTTTAATGGACTACAGTAATTAATATTAATTATTATCCAGATGATAAAAATTATGTTTTATTAGGAAGGTGGACTTAATAATAAGTTTAGTAATCAGTATTTATTACCTTTGTGGGAGATTTAGTTGGTATCTCTAGAATGCTGAGGAACCATATAGAAGCTTCCTTATTTGTTCCTATTAATTGCTATTACCATTATTTTTACTGGTTAGCCCCCTGATGAACCTGGAATGAATGGAGAATGTTCCAGCTGTGATACACAACGTTTTGTATATTTACTGTTTGTCCACTTTCCAATGTGTTTTTCTATTTTAATATGATAGGACATGAATGTAGGGAAATTTTGGCTGCTATTTCAAGCAGGTCAAAACAAACTTGCAAATTCATTTTTTTTTTTCTTGCTTTATGATATCATTACTGATATAGAATTTATATATCTTTTGGTAAACATTAGATGTATGATAGATTCAATATTACTGGCTATTTCTATGCCATTGATCTACGTGCAAATCTAATTATTAAATATTTTAAAACCTCATCAGAATCCAATTATTAGAATTCAGATGAGGTTTTGCAATATTTAATATTTCCATTTGCAAACAAATCATTGACATATAAATATACTGAAATCAAAACTGCCTCATCCCTTGCCTGCTATTTTTCCTGTCAAAGAATAACAACCAGTGAAATATGCAACAACCATCAAATTGATCAGCAGATTGCATCGAGTTACTGGCACAAAGTGTCTTCATGGCTGAGACACTGCTGTTTAAGTCCAAAACATATCCAACCATGACTATCCTGTTTTATTCTTAAACAATTTACATATGGCGTAGGAGTGACTGTGTGGTAAGTAGCTTGCTTACAAACCACATGGTTCCGGGTTCAGTCCCACTGCATGGCACCTTGGGCAAGTGTCTTCTGCTAGAGCCTTGGGCCGACCAAAGCCTTGTGAGTGGATTTGGTAGACGGAAACTGAAAGAAGCCCGTCGTATATATGTATATGTGTGTATGTGTGTGTGTATGTGCACGCGCGTGTGTGTGTGTATGCATGTGTTTGTGTGTCTGTGTTTGTCCCCCCCCCACATCGCTTGACAACCGATGCTGGTGTGTTTACATCCCCGTAACTTAGCAGTTCAGCAAAAGATACCAATAGAATAAGTACTAGGCTTACATAGAATAAGTCCTGGGGTCGATTTGCTCAACTAAAGGTGGTGCTCTAGCATGGCCACAGTCAAATGACTGAAACAAGTAAAAAAGTAAAAGAGTAAAGTGTATAAGCTGCAATAGTTAATACCTTTATCTTTTCTGTAATATGGCTCGGTGTGAGTGAAAGGAGATTTGGTTGCTATTTCTAGCAATCTTCTCAAAAGTAGAAGCTTCTCATTAGCCTATAGCTGATGAACTTAAATGTCAAGTGTTATGTTATACACTAGCATATGCTATAGCATCAATGTAGAAAGAGATGACAAGTATTTCAATGGTGTGTAGTACTGTGTTCATTTCTTCCATTAACAAAAGCTGTTTGTGACTGACTAGTAATCTAATTAGTAGGAAATCTTATCTCTTAATTTCTATCTTTTACTTGTTTCAGTCATTAGACTGCAGCCATGCTGGGGCACCACCTTGAAGAATTTTAGTTGAATGAATTACCCATCCAGTACTTTTTTGATTTTTCTTCTTAAGCCTGATACTTATTCTATCAGTCACATTTGCCAGACTGCTAAGTTATGGGGACATAAACACACCAACAATAGATGTCAGGCTGTGATGGGAGAATACATACAGACACAAACAGACATACACACACACATGACAAGCCTCTTTCAGTTTCTGTCTACCAAATCCACTCACAAGGTTTTGGTCAGTCTGAGGCTATAGTAGAAGACACTTGCCCAAGTCTCCTGGATGATTGTGTTTTGCAAAATATTACCTTAGCTTAACTCTCAACTGATTAGTTGCTAGTGTGTCACAAAACCATTTTGCTTCAATTAGAACTTCGTCATACACTTCATCAATGCATAATTTCACAGAAACAAAAAGATGCAGTTGTGGCTATGTGGTAAGACGCTTTTCACTGCATGGCCCTTTGAGCAAGTATCTTCTACTAAAGCCCTAGGCTGACCAAAGACTTGTGAGTGGATTTGGCAGATAGAAACTGAAAGAACCTTGTCATATGTGTATGTGTCTGTGTGTGTGTGTGTGTGTGTGCGTATGTGTGTGTGTGTGTGTTTGTGTGTGTGTGTGTGTGTGTATGTGTGTATGTGTGTTTGTGCCTTTCCTCACCACAGCTTGACAACCAATGTTGGTTTGTTTATGTCCCCATAACTTAGTGGTTTGGTATAAGCGGCTGATAGAATAAGTACCAGGCTTTAGAAAATAAGTGTTGGGGGTTGATGCATTAGAGTAAGACCCTACAAGGGGTGCTCAAGCGTGGCCACAGTCCAATAATTGACACAGGTAAACAAAGTTATAAGATATATAAGGAGAAACTCTCTCTCGTTAGTTCTTAATGGTTTCCTCTCCATATTCAATAAAATAAAATACTCGTCAAGTACTGAAGCTGATGGCAAACTAAGCCTGTTCTCTCAAAATTACTTGGGTCTAAATCAGAAACCATTATTAGTTATGGCTTCATGTGATTGAGAAAGTGGGGTTTTCATTTTGTTTATGATGATGTTCATAATTAGCCTCACTAGAGAATTTCAAAGTCTCATATGACTATAAATCTTAGCAAGGGCAAAAAAATTCCCTGGAAAAATATAAAAATGACATTTTTAATGAATCGTTTAACAGTTAAAGAAAAACGAGATAACTCGAACCTTGACAAACTCATAGGTTGATAGCAATTACATGGCTTGTGCAGGTGATAAAATTTCTTGACTTCTTTAAGTCTTCATGTCAGTTTTGTCTTTTATATCAGGGACAGTGGGAAGTGTGCTGTGGAAGGCATTGCTAGGCAATAAAAAACAAGTACAATATTCAATGGTTCACTCAGCAAATAGACCAACTTCCTATTTCAAAACCAAATGACCTTCCTCTTATGAACAGAACCCATATAGAGTGTACATAACTGTCACTTACTAAGACAGTAAAACTGTCACTTTACTAAGATAGTAAAACAAACAACGTAGTTTTACAATCATACTAGTGGTTCATTTTGATATTTATAACATAGATCATTTAGTAGGAATTAGTTTACTTTGTAAGTATTTAACAGTACTCTGTTCAAAGTAACAAAGTGCATAAAAGTTTAACTCATTCCAAATAAGGTCCCTTCAAGTTGATTTGCAACTACCACTGGTGAGATATTTTTGTCACCAATACAAATTAGTAATAGCGGAATCTGCAAAATTGTGTGTGTTGGTGGGGTTTAGAATGGAGAAAGTGGGAGGAAGTTTTAAATTGATTACAAGGTAACACTGCTTCAAGCTCTGAACAAAACAGCCATAGCAAAACAGAAAATTAAGAAAACAAAATAAAGGAAAAGGCAAGAAAATGCTATTTAGTTTCATTGTTAACCATGGATGTTTTAATTGATTGCTTAACATTTCTAAATTGCACCAAAACCAATCCATTCACTAATGTAATTTAACACTGTGGCAATGCTGCAAATTATCTGTTTCTTTGCATTAAAGAAGAGGCGTATCTCTGGAGGGACTGGTGGTATCAAAGGGAGAATTTAAGTGGCATGTCTGGTCATCAGCACAGAAAGATAATGAGAGAATGTGTTTGAGTGTAAACAAGAGAAGGGATTTGAAAATTAGATACAGGAAGGTGTGGAAGTATAAAAAGAGAGTTATTTATAAAACTGATAGAAAGTGAAATGGATAATAGATCAGGACCACTGATTTGATGAGCAAACTAGAGAAATGGGAAAAGACCAATTTTAATGAGAGAAACAAAAAAAAAAAAAATACCTGCAATTAGAA
>NC_068984.1:34184568-34195022 GCF_001194135.2 Octopus bimaculoides
AAAAAAAAAAAAAAAAATACCTGCAATTAGAATGAAAGGCAGAAAAGAGATGGACTTTATGCCATGCAAATTAATGTGGGAAAAGCAGTTTGTGGGTGATAAATATTAAGAGTGATAAATGTTATGGCTTCTTGTGAATAATGAAATAGAGTATGCATGGCATAATCATAAAATGAACTTGAATATTATATCATGAAACACATGTCTCATGCTTTGAGTGAGAGTATACTGAGTGTATAAGCAGTGATGAAATCACAAGTAGAACAAAAGAATATAAGGGTAATTTAGTCTGATACAAATTACATCATTTAAGATGTAAATAAATAAAATGTTCAGCATTAATGCTGCAAAAGGGTGCTACTTCAAAGTGAAATCAAAAATAAAATGAAAATAAATATAGTTCAAAAATGACATGAAAAAGAATGAAACAAGTAAGTCAAATAGAGAAGACAATAAACTAAATATTGCCTATTTTCTATTGGCATATATCAAAGGAATGCAGAGAAGAAATAAATTGACTTTAGCTGTGCCTTAATCCTATTAAGGATATTGTCCTGATGAAGGATGCCAGGTTAACGAATTTAATTTGTTAATTACTAAATGTCTTTCATATCCAAATGTCTCTAGTGAATATGTATTAAATTGTCTAGAATTGGACAACATTTTCATCGTTAATGCAAATCTGATGATTAAAGCTAATACTTTTTATTGAACCATTAGAGCTTTACTGTGTATTGAAAACTATCAATTATCATCTTCCTTACTTGTATTGATGGATAAGGAGAATGCATATCTACTAGAAACTGAAGGATAGTGAGGACATCTAAGGCAAAGGTGAAATGTGAATGTGAGATCTGAACTAAAATAGTCAAGGATTATGAATGAGGTGACATATGTTGTACAGAGAACAGAAGAGACATTATATCATACAGATTCCATCTAAACCACGCAAGCAAGATATAAATATGATTTCATTAAAGCCACAGTAATGATAATAGTAACGTTGTGATGATAATGACAATGGTGGTGATGTTGGTGGCAATAGTGATGATAGCTATCATCATCACTAGCATCAATCATCATGAACTTTCTGCACATATTCCATGATTACACATTTGAATGAGCAGATCTGTAATATCTTTTCAATTAACACAGTCACTCATCAATTACTCTTTAGGTTTGAATTATTTCAGGTGACATCATTTGTATTCGTTTGCAAACATCTGCCTATACAGCTATAATCTATCAGTTAAAGGTAATTTTCAGGTCATATTTTTCATTTTGATACACATGTAAGGTCTCATAATTGTTTCTAATTCAGGCACATAGCCAACAGTTTTGAGTGGGTGACTTCAGTTGATTACTTCAATCCCAGTACTTGACTTCTACTCTATTTTAATTGACCAGGTGAAATGAAAGCCAGAGTTGACCTTGGCAGGATTTGAGATTAGAAACATAATGAGTCAGAACAAATACTGCATAGCTTTCAGTTCAATGCTTTAATGATTCTGATCCTAAACCCTAATATTGACCACTCACCCCAAACTGCCAGTTATTATATCACTGAGTTCAAATTGCCTGCCAACACTTCATTATTCCTATCACACAAAACACAAGCTTCAGAACTGTTAGACTTTATGCCTACAAGAATGGAAGCAATGCACCTGCATCGATAGAAAAGAGAATTCAAGGAACAATAGAAATGTGGTCCCAATTCAATCTTGGCTAATGTGTGTGTGTATGTGTGTGTGTGTGTGTGTGTGTTTCATTATACAAATGGGAAAATATATATATATATATCTGTAGCCTTGTAGACG
The DNA here is from genome assembly GCF_001194135.2 of Octopus bimaculoides. Taxonomy (NCBI): domain Eukaryota; kingdom Metazoa; phylum Mollusca; class Cephalopoda; order Octopoda; family Octopodidae; genus Octopus; species Octopus bimaculoides. Next base: position 34,186,386 of record NC_068984.1, read on the forward strand.
TTTATTTATCAGATGTTTGTTTATAAGAGCATGGTTATATACAAATGTCTGTTTTATTGTGATAATATAGGTTAGACAGAGAGGTATTTGAGGATGGTTTCGATTGATTACATTAATCCCAGTACGTGACTTATACTCTATTATATATATGGAAGAATCCCTTTCTTGTTCTCAGTCTTTAATTCCTTTTCAAGTGAGGGGTGAATGCATTGGATGAATTGTTAACAAGAAATTTTAACGAATGTCACTTGTTACAGTTCAGCTACAAGCAGAGGCAATACCATTTATAACCCGGCACAGATTGTAAATATTCATGCACACACTCACACCTACATCATTCAGATCTTGTCAGCCAAATTCCTTCACAAGGTATTAGTTGACCCAGGGTTGCCACTCAGTGGAACTAAACCCAAAGTTAAATGGCTGTTAAGTGAATTTCTTAATCACACTGTTGTACCTGATTTAGTTGAGTAAAATGAACACTTATATTTTTTGTATATCCAGGGAGGAAGTACAGCAAACAGAAGAGACAATTCCTAACTGGTGACGTTGATACAATTCACTTTCACCTAAACTTTGTGTAAATTAATATGTAGATAATATGGAGACATAGAGTAACTTGCTGAGGGTTGCAGTCTTTGAGATATATGTTTGTTGTGGAGGTTTGAGAATGAGACACAGTAAGGATGGTGGGAGCAGGAGAGCTTTTGCAGTAGACAGTTTTTATATTTCAACTGTGCAAAAACAGAGAGGATATAATAACTCGATGTACTAGAGGTTGATGTCTGGTGGTGAATGAAGTTTTTTTAAATCAGTCATTCTTCTTGTTGTCCAATATCTGAATCCGGGTTTGTCCCCGTTGACGTGGGTGGCTGGATCTACCTCACTCCTACAGTAACTGCTCTCACACCATCTTGCCATCCAGTTTTGGGCATTCTCCCTCTTCAAGCCAACCCTCCCAATCTCCTCCTCCACCTGTCCCCCTACGTTTACTTTGGTTGACTTCGCTTTGATAGTTCATTCACTCTAAACTCAAGCACTTTCCTCAGAACATGATCCTCATTCCTCCTCAACACATGTCCATACCACCACACTCCATTCACCCTTGCCAGCTGTTCCACTGATACCTTCAGTCCCAGTGTCCCTATTAAATCATCACTTTTGGATTTTTTGTGACTACAGCTGCTGTACTACAGATATGTGTGCAGTATTCTAGTTTATAGGACATACCTTATTTTTAAAGAAGAAGCTGTTGACAGCTACATTACTTTCTGGTTATTAAAAATAGGGGCTAACAATTAATAAACAGTTTTGGTTATAGCATAGCTATTTGGTTATAATAGGAAGCTATCAGAGATTCAGAAGGATTTAGTTGAGTTGCTCATGAAGGGAGGATATATTGCGTAGTGTTTTTCCTTAATATGTATATTTACTGTACTTTGGAGTTGTAGAAAATATAGGATAGTTTCAATCATCCACTTATCAATGTAATATTAGTTTAGCTTTTATCATTCTGAGGCCAATGAATAAGTACTGAAAGATCAACTTGATTATAGCCATTTCCCAAATTTGAGGTCTTGTATCTATATCAAAAATCAACATCAAATGGAAATCATACTTGCTGCCAAGTATAGTCAGCCTAGAATTGACAGAGTTCCAACTAATTAGCAGATGGGTAGAAGATGTTGTACATTCATTGTTTTGTTCTGTGTCCAGATCTTGCTGACCTCTGGTCAAAAGCATTTCAGCTGTAACAATACAATCTTTCTTTTCCAGGAATATGGTATCTATTCTTTATCCAGTGTATCCATTTTCAAATATGGGACCTGTGTTTTCCAGAAACTAGGTATATACCTTCTTTATTCTGTGTCTGATTTGGAAAGGTGATGTGATTTCAGGGAGGTTTAGTGCTCTTTCCACTAAATTAACAGATAGAAGGTTGATTTAGTGCTTATAAAATTTATAATTAATTTTGTTTTTGATCAGGCATAAAGGCACTACATTTTGGAAGTTATGTAAAGACATTGGTATGGTTATTATGAGAGTATTAATGAGGTAAATATAAATCAACTAGCTTTGACAAGGAATTGAAATAGTTTCACAGAGCTCAGCTTTAATCTCACTTTACAGCTTTTGCTATTCTTTGACATCCTATGTATGTGTTTCTCTCTCATTTTAATATTAACCAACTATTTTGAAATCCACCGGCACCAGAAGTTATTTTCTATTGCATGTACTAGTTAGTCTGAAGCAGAATCACTTAGTCATTTTAACCATTTACAAACATCAATTATGTGGACCTAAGATTTGAGTTTTGACACAAGATTTGACCTTTTGAAATTGATGGGAGACAATTTGTTCAATGACCTTAGGATATTTGTCTATAGCAGGTAACCTTAACCTGTAATGCCTGGAAACAAATCTCTAGATTGGCAAAGTGAGGGTAAGTAAAATTAAACGTCTTACACTGCACTGAAACATTATGAATCATATGTTAAGAAATATTCACTGAGAAACCATACTGTTGATAATCTGATACATTATCAACTTGAAAGTCTCCATCACTATTACTTCCTCAATAGAAATCCTCTCTTTCTTACTATCCCTTTCTATTCTTTCTTTTTTCCCCCCATTAAGCTATCTTGTTACCTTTTCAATGTCAATAAGCATCTCAAAGGCTTTCAAAACTTAGTAAATAAATATGCTGGTGAGTGTTTTGTAAATGACAAGCATTTCAATTCAGAAGTAGGGGCGAGTGAGTTTCCATAAAAGTTTTCATATGGAATTGTATGAATACATTTCAGGAATCTGGTAGGTAAATTATTTCATCTCATATATGTATTCAGATGCAATAATACCTGTGTACATAAATGCACACACACACACACACACACACACATACGCACACACATACATAAACAGAGTTATAAGAGACTCACTCGCATAGGTACACATGCACATTTCATTACGTATACATTTAGATGCCCACTAAACACAAACGCACACACAGACTTATTAATTCTTGCACACACATAAAACATTCTGTCAAGTACAAGTAACTCTATCAGGTTTTCTCTCTCTCTTTCACTTTCTGATATGCACACAACTAAATCAGTGCTAAATAAATGCACATACTTTGATATTCAAAAGAATTTGTATTTTTAAAAAGTGTATATATAGATGTAGGAGTGGCTGTGTGGTAAGTAGCTTGCTTATGAACCACATGGTCCCAGGTTCAGACCCACTGCATGGCACCTTGAGCAAGTGTCTTCTACTATATATAGCCTCGCACCTTAGGCAAGTGTCTTCTAGTATAGCCTCGCACCTTAGGCAAGTGTCTTCTACTATAGCCTTGCGAGTGGATTTGGTAGACGGAAACTGAAAGAAGCCCGTCGTATATATGTATGTGTGTGTACAAATTTGTGTATCTGTGTTTGCCCCCCCCCCCAACATCACTTGACAACTGATGCTGGTGTGTTTACGTCCCCATAACATAGCGGTTTGGCAAAAGAGACTGATAGAATAAGTACTAGGCTTACAAAGAATAAGTCTTGGGGTCGATCTGTACGACTAAAGGTGGTGCTCCAGCATGGCCACAGTCAAATGACTGAAACAAGTAAAAGAGTATATCCATACAAAGTGCAAATGTGTTGGAGGTAAAATTGGGCATAACTGGAATCAGATGCATATGCAAAAGAGAAAACTATACTGGTATGGTTATGTGATGTGTATGAATGAGATCAGCTGCACAAAAAAGAACTTATTGCTAAATGTTGATGGAATCTGTGAAAGGAAAACTCATGGAGAAGTGAAACAAAGTAGTAGAAACTGTTGTAAGGACGTTCAGTTTTATGACAAAGAACAAGAAGATTTACAATCTACAATGTTTAAGAAGATCTGTCCATCTCAATGAAAGAAGCAAATGAGATTTTAAAAGTTTATCATTTGCCTCTATACCAAATCTGTCCTTGACAAGCCTCCCCCAGAACTCATCTTTCTAAAACCCATCCCACCATCACTCTTCTGACTACAACACTATTAACTCAGATGGTGTAATTCTATGAGAGTATAACTGTATATATTTCATCCCTTCGTTTGTACTATCAGTTTTCCACCTCATTTGAACATTCTCTTTTCATTATCTATATCACATTCTAAATATGATCCCTTACCACTTTATTTTCTACTAAATGCCCCTTTTCCTCTGATCACCCTCTTGTATTTGCTAGTGACATTTCCACCACAGCCTTTATCACACTACTTCATTCACCCATGACTAGGTGAAAGATGAAACTGTTTTCTAATTATAAATGTTTTGATATTTTAATTCATATGAAATATTTCCCTTTGCATTTTTAAAATACCTTTTATGATAACAATCTTTAATCTTATGACTTTTTTGCTTTTTATTGTGTTTCTATTTAAATGTAGTTTTATTATATAGGTAACAAACAAAATTTTACTTTCTTTTTATCAAGTTAACACAAATTTGATAAACCTTTTATTTTTATGAAAATAATATTTTTGAAGAGAACAATTATATAAATTTATCAAAGCTCATTTGCAGATGATAAGAAAATTACCATTGATATTTTAAATATCAAAAACCCATTTTAGCTAATAGTCTTTGTTTATTTTTGTTTATTTAGTTCAAAGAAAAACTTTTGGGAAATTTGGAGGAAAATTCAAGAATTAAAAAAGATAGTAGAGATAGCTTCTTTTCTGGGAAAGTTAACTGATATTTTAGGTAGGTTGAGAACTAATAAAAGGAATAAATTAGCCTACACACTGTAGTTTAAAATATGTGCATTAAATCTTTACTAAACAATCTTCTGAATGTATAATGTCTTGATGTTAATTAGCATAAATTTTAAGTATATATGTTATTGAGGACACTGCTGATCCTGTTTGAGGCAGGGGGTCTGATTAAAATAACCAAAATTTACAAGACCATGTTCTGATAACTGTTCATCAAATTTTGTCTTACAGTTACCAGTTGAAATACATTAAAAACTCTGTTATAAAACTTATGAACATCAAGCATTTATAGAGTGAAATTTTTGCATTAACATATAAATTTTGGATTCTTTATGTCCATAGAGCTCCAAAAGGGCCAATTTCTCTGTTAGCTGACAAATTTTGTTCTATTTTCAGTATTAAAATGTCATACCCCGTGAGGGTGTCAATGATATGAATTGAGAAAAGAGAAAGTAACAAAACACGAAATTGTTCCCTGTAAATAATAAATTTTAAAAGAATTATATTTAAACTTATTCTAAGGATTTAATGCCCTTTGGATATATTGATTCTCCACTAAAATATTATTTTCTGTTTAAACAATTTTTTTAAAATTTTGCATTAAAAGAGAATGATTATTTATTCCAGTATAATTAATTATCCAAAATTAGAAGTAACTAAAAAATATCCCCTCAAAATATGAAAGTATATCAAAATTTGATAAATTAATAGAATTAGATATAATGAAATATATTATTACCACATTTATTATATGAAAAACTAGTCCTCCTGGGGCTAAAAGCAACAGTAACATCCACCCCTAGGGGTCAGCCACACTTAAGTGGCAATATACTACACTTTATTTATTTTTATTTAAATGATTTTAAAAATGATAGTTTTATTTGAATATGAAGGAAAAAAAATATCTTCAAAATGTTCCAAAAAGACTATTAAAAATTTTTGTTAAATTTGCTTTTAGCTTTGGTAACTTGTTGGTAGAACTGTTTACTGTTATCCTTCACCTAATTTTTGTATTTCTCTCCACCAGACCATCATGAGTGGATATAGGAAAGGCACAAAGGATTAAGTGAAAGAGACACCAATTACCATTACAAGATTCTCTGTGATGATATCTGTGACATCACTAAGATGGCCATCAGGTGGTTAGTTTGTTATGGCAACATCATGATCATGATAGTGTGATAAATGAGGAGACTCATGGTATGTTCAAGGTATTTCTTGAGATTGTGGATATGATCAGACCTCATTTTACCTCATATTGGTCAACTCTTATTTGCAGTACTCTTATTTGATAGGTGTCATTCAATTTGTCTACTGCTGCTTTATTATTTTTTTTCTTCTTCTTGTTTCATGTTCCTCATGCATACTTTTTATATTTTTATGTTTTGACTATAACAACTGCAGCATGAACGATACAAGTAAGCCATTCAGAAACACACAAACACTCTTAACTTCCCTTAAACAATTATTGTCTCATATGTATTGCCCAAAAACTTTTCTCACTCGAAACTGCTGCCTGGTCATTGACAACCATGTGCTGCACCTCCCATATTTATCAGTGACCAGGTTAAAGTTTTGAGTGAATAAAGGTTTGGTACCATATAGCAAACAATAAATGCTTAAGTGGAGATAACGATCTTTGTGTGTTTGTGAATGGGTAACTTGTCTCTTTCTCACTTGAAACCATTTCATTTTCAACACATGCTTTCAAATCAAAATATTTGCCATGCCAGTACAGCTCTGTAATTGTTTTACTATAGTTGAAACTATTGAAAAAGAAACTATTGAAAAAGAATTAATAAATGTATTGCACCATGCTTATGTAATTCGGTTTTCCAGTCTTCACAGAAACACATGTAAGAATACTTTAAGTATAAATAATTTCAGAACAAACTTTCCTGTTGTGTTTTCTTCTACACATAATCTGTGATCTATAGAACTAAGGTGACCAATAGTAAAATAATTTAACTAAATGACATGAATTTTCTTCAAACATTTCTCATTTAGAATATAAAAGAACATATGGTATACTGAATACTAGTTATTTGACATGCATCTTGATTCACACATGTATATGTGTGATTGTGTGTGTGTGTGTGTGTGTGTGTGTGTGTGTGTGTGTTAATGTTTGTTAGTGTATTAGAGTGTTAGCACAGATAATTTTGATAGGTTATAAATTCTTAAAATTGTGATGTATTTAAAAATTGAAATTCACGAAAAAGAATAAAATACAAAACTGTTCAAAATATTGATATTTCCTAAAATGTCTGATATTCAGTTGAGAAGTATATGAGATTTCTTTTGCAGTTATTGGAAGAATGAATACATTCAAGGCAACAGGACGGGTATCAGGCCATAGAAAATCTGCTGTAACAAATTTCATGTCACTAATACAAGTATGCACAAGTGGACAGTGAAATGATATTGGTGATGAGGTTGGTGATATATATATATATATATATATATATATATATATATATATATATATATGCATACAGCTGTGTACCTAGGATTCTATGAAAAGTGATTCACAGAAGTGTGCAGATATTGTCAGATCAGAGAACCCTTTAGTTCCATCTTATTGAGAACAAATTCTCTACTGCTAATGTCAAGATAAAATGCATTCTGTGCTCTCTGTAAATTGATTGGTGTTACGAAAGGCATCCAACCATAGACATTAAACCAAATGATGGCAATGTTGATAGGTATGATCTCTTAACCATGTCTAACATACATCAGAAGGGCAGCAACTCATAAGAAGAACTCACTCAGACAAATACAGAGATGTATGAATATATGTATATATGTATGCATGTTGTCCTGGGTATGACTTTAAACTATATTTAATAGCTGGACCCTGATACAGGAGTTCCAGATCTTTGAGGAGAGTGGAACCACCTCTTAGACACTATTAGTCCCAAGTCTATCCTGATTTGGGAATAATAGTGTCTAAGTAAGCTGGAGTAGTGGCACCTGTTAGGGTCCCAACTATGGGTTAACTAGTATGTGGACCACTGAGAGTGAAGGACATTTAGTTTTTGTTAAGACTTCCTTCTTGAATCAGGTAAACTCATAGAAAAGACCTGAAGTGCAATTGGTTTCTGGCTGTCTCAAACTCTGTTATACCACTGATTTCATAGTCGATTGTGCTGTGCAACACTTTATCCACCCAAATCAAGTTCATGTTCAAGAACTTTGATTCTTAGAACATTTGCACAAACTTACTGTGTTTCAAAAGTAGTCCTACTCTGTCACATGTTGACATCCACCATGTACTTATATAGGTTTTGTCAAATGATCAATATGAACTCGTATTGAAACATTAATTTAAAGGAAGTTTCACTTTTTAGCAGTATCACACTTCTTACTGAGAAAAAAAAATAGATGGAAAATAGTGCAGTATTATTTTTAGTAAGAAATTCTAAATCTACATAACCTTCAAGAATGCAATCTATTTAATCCTTCTCATGAAAATAAACATAATAAATTTCCAAGTAAGAAATATTAAGCAAGAACAATAGTTACTTGCATTCTGTAGAACATGTGCCAACACCTGCACTGATAAAGAAATGGGGTTAAAACCCACACAAAAGGATTGGTCGCCTTTTTCTTCTGTCAATAATCCAATGGTATTGACTTCTTTGTTAATGTCATAAGATCTATAATCAGCTTGTTCCAATGTAAGGTAAAGGTGTTGATGTATGCATGGATAACATTAAACATAAACACACTTGCACACAGAGATATGCACAGATGCATGCTCACAAATATGTATTGAAATGTTTGCATGTATGTATATATATATATCTATATGCATGTATATATACATATACATACATACATACGTATATATATATATATATATATATATATATATAT
>NC_068984.1:34196423-34198270 GCF_001194135.2 Octopus bimaculoides
ATAACATAGAGAACTATTGTCAGGAACAATTCATGTCTTCCAATGGAAGACTGAAAAAGAGAAAGAAAAGAAAATGGAAAGCACATGAAATAATAGAAAAGACTACAAAAATGGAAATCAATCACTTGTGTTTTGTCAATAGCCAAGTCAATGGCTTCCCCTTTGACTAAAAATAAAAATATAATAAAATAAAAAAAATCCCCCAAAATAAATATATAATAAGGAAACAGAAAATCAACAAGAAAAAGAGAAAACTTAGTCTATCTACTACTGAATAGGAACTTCCTAGCTTCCTCTCCATCTCTTTCTCTCCTTCATTTTCTTTTTGTTTTGTGTCTATGCATTTGGTCTGAGTCCTCTGTTTCTCTTCAATGACATGAGGGCGGAGATATTATTGTTAGGAATGATCCCTCTGTTGGAATAGACAATCTCTTCACATAATACTTTGATGTTGCACACCTTGAAGGATGTTCATTATTTAATAGATGGTGAAGGTGGTGGTGTTGATGGTGGGATTGTTGATGTCAATGTTGATATTGAGCTTGATCTTAATATATTGTTTCTGCTAGTATTGCTGTTGTTGTTGCTGTTCATGCTTACATTGTGGTTGAATCTTTTGGTGGTGTTATTGTCAGTTAGTTAGTGCTGGTGTTTCAAGGCAATTGTTCATTCTCTATCTGAAATTGTTTCATTGTTGAATTCTTTTCAATTTTTCCTAAATCTTTGTCACACCACTGTTTTTCCTATGCTGTTTTGTCTGCTTGTCTTTCTACCTGCCCCACTCCTTTTCATTCCAAATCTCTCTGTATACATATCTATCTATATATATATATATATATATATATCATGGAGTCTCCTGTCATCAGGTGACATATGAGGATTCAGCAATTTCTTGTTGAACAACAGCACAGATGATTTGTTTATAGGGATCAAATGTTTGTGTTCTCATAAGCTCACTCCCTCCATCAAATTGACATTACCTGTACAGGTGTACCCTGTGCCACATGTCAGCTGATGAAATGATAGCAGAGCAGCATGAAATGAAGTGCTTTGCCCAAGATCACAATGAAATGCCTTGTCTGGTAACGGAAACCACAATCTCACAATCATGTGTGCGACACCCCAATCACTAAGCTATATATATATGTATGTATGTCTGTATGTATGTCTGTATGTATGTATGTATGTATGTATGTATGTATGTATATATATATATATATATATATATATATATATATATATATATATATATATATACGAGTGAATGGACATACAAAAGAAGGCAACTCAACGTATTTATTGGGAGCCACATGTATTGATATGAAAGCAGTTTGATTCAAATTCCTTGATACTCCAAGTTTCAAAACATGATACCAATCTTCAGCCATTGGAGATTTGAATAGCAGAGGAATAGCATCACACTTTGAAACTTGGAGTATCAAGAAATTTGAGTCAAACTGTTTTGATCCTTGCCAATGTTCTGCACCGTGAGGACCAAAGACTCGAGGTATTTCGTGTTGCAAGACAGTGTAGGAGAGAGAATAGTGATGTCGTAGGAGAGAAATGTGTTCGCATGGATGATGGTACGCTTGCACTAAATGAAGCTGCAAAGAAAGAGGTCTGGAGATGCCACTACGATAGATTGCTTAATAAAGAGAATGAATGGGAGAAAGAGAGGCTGCCGTATGTCGACCCAACAGAGGGACCAGCTATCCGAGTTGATAGTACCAGGGTAGATAAAGCAATTAAGAGTATGAAGACAGGGAAAGCCCCCAGCCCATCAGGAATCACTGCAGAGATGCTCAAAATATATGGCAGTGTTGGCTACAGCCTAGTCACCCGTATTA
>NC_068984.1:34200143-34202160 GCF_001194135.2 Octopus bimaculoides
CAGGTGGCACATAAGATGCACCATTTTGAGCGTGGCCGTTGCCAGTACCGCCTGACTGGCCTTCGTAGGATTTTCGAGCGAGATCGTTGCCAGTGCCCCTGGACTGGCTCTTGTGTAGGTGGCACATAAAAGACACCATTTCGAGCGTGGCCGTTGCCAGTATCGCCTGACTGGCCTTCATGCGGGTGACACGTAAAAGCACCTACTACACTCTCTGAGTGGTTGGCGTTAGGAAGGGCATCCAGCTGTAGAAACTCTGCCAAATTTAGATTGGAGCCTGGTGTTGCCATCCGGTTTCACCAGTCCTCAGTCAAATCGTCCAACCCATGCTAGCATAGAAAGTGGACGTTAAACGATGATGATGATGATACTCACATACAGTGACAGACAGAGAGTTTGTTCTAGGTGTGACCTTTTACTTCGTCTGAGTATGTTGCTCCAATTTTGGAGCTTAAGACAATTAGTGAGTGTGAGTTTACTTTTTACTCACAACTACTCTCAGTTTTGCTTTGGCTTGGGGTGGGATTACATATCAGGTGCTTCAGTGATGGGTCAAATACCAGACAATGGTCATTTGGCTAAGGTTTACAGGATGCTAGGAAATGCTGTCCATAGATATGTGTCCCAAAGGACCTTCACTATATAAATATGGTCTGATTTCACCTGACTCAGTCACCTTACATAAAGGTTAAGGAAACCCAGTTTCTCAAGTGTATACTGAAGAGAGCAGACGACTAGCAGAATAAACCATAAAAATAAAAGGAAAAAAAATCCAACAGAAGGCAATGGGAAATGCCTGTAATACTTTCTTCCCAGAAAATCATGAATCTTAGATGCTGCTGCCAGTAGGCATGATGCCTGAAGAGAATATCCACTGAGCCTGTAATTTAAGGTTATAGTTTTTCAATTTGAGAATTGGTAAAATATGTGGCAAAATGAATGTATACAACTGACAGGATGGATGCAAATTTAGAAACATCCAGAGAGTGGGTGAAAATGTGAAAAGGAGCTTGTATAAAAATATGAAATGTTGTCGAAAATACATCTATTTGAAATAAAATTCTATTAAAAAAATCAAAATCACTAGGAAATTCCCCCAAAAAAGGAGTATTGTAGTTGCATAGCTGAAGTAATGCAAGAAAAATAACAAAACAGAAAATTTAAGTAGAAGCAATTGTATTTTTCAAAGTAGAGAGAATTAAAAGGATTAAAGTCAGTAGAACTGAGAATGAACATCAAGAAACATGGAAACATTTCTATCTGAAAGATCAAAAAGTGTTTTCCAAATTTGACTGTAACTACAACAGTCAAGGAGGGAGTGGGTAATAGAATAACAAAAAACAGTTATCAGAATTCTAGTAGTTTTAAAGCCTGATACATTTCAGTAAGGCAGCTTGACAAAAAAAAAAAAAAAAAAAAAAAAAAAAAAAAAAAAAACATTTACAACATAACCTCCTTGTGTTGGTAAAAGGTTAGAAAGTGAAAATTTTGATGTATGCCTACAAGAATTCTATGATTTCACTTTCTAATTTAGAGAAAATTTCTTCAGAAAAGAATTTAAGAATTTCTTGCTGTAACACATCTAATGTCTCCCTGAAGTGCAGTAAGAACTACATTTTGTATGAATTCAAGGACTCATTCACTCTGATATAGCTCAGTGAACGTCAAGAGAACTGAATCCGATTCCTTCATATATAGCCAAATATTCTTCAACAGACAAGTGGAAAAGCTTTTATTCTTATGCATGTAAAGTTGCATTTTAAATTCATTTTCCATTATCTTAATGTGTAGGTACATATATATTCTGTTATTTTTTATCAGAAGGCAATTATTGGGATCCATACATCTATACATTGGAGGTTGCACACGTTTAGTGAATTTGAATGCACCTTAGGCAAGTGTCTTCTACTATAGCCTTAGGCCAACCAAAACCTTGTGAGTGGAATTTGGTAACATAAACTGAAAGAAACCCATTGTATGTATATATATCATAATCATCACCATCATCATCATCATC
>NC_068984.1:34202170-34203845 GCF_001194135.2 Octopus bimaculoides
AAAACCTTGTGAGTGGAATTTGGTAACAGAAACTGAAAGAAACCCATTGTATGTATATATATCATAATCATCACCATCATCATCATCATCATCATCATCATCATCATTCAACGTGCATTGTCCTTGCTGATATGAGTTTGATGGTTTGACCAGGGCTGGTAAGCTGAGGGGCTGCACCAGACTCCAGTCTGATTTGGCATGCTTTCTATGGCTGGATGCCAATCACTTTGAGAGTGTAATGGGTGCTTTTACATGCCACCAGCACAAGTTTCAGTTTTGTGACACTGGCATCAGCCATATTGCCTCCGTGAAGCTCAGCACAAGAATAGTGCTTTTTATGTGTCACCAGCATGGGTGCCTGTTATGTGACACCAGCATCGGCCATGACTACAATTTCACTTGGCTTGATGAGTCTTCTCAAGCATCGCATATCACCAAAGATCTCGATCACAAGCCAATGCTTCCATGAGGCCAAATTTTGAAGATCATTCTTCACCACATAACTGATGAAGAATTATGGAACTTTTGTTTGTCCCCCATTGGTTTTAACATTCAGTATATGTTACGATGTTTGTTTATGCATTTTCCTATTTATATTGATTTGATTTGATCTAGTTTCAGCTCATGAGCTGTGGCCATGAGTATTGCTACATAAATTTACTTCACTAATTCACTCATCACAGGTGTTGCTACATAAATTTACTTCACTAATTCACTAATCACAGGTGTTGCTACATAATTTTACTTCACTAATTCTTTTTAGAAATTGGTGTTTGGTGCATGAGAGAGTTTCATGCCACTGTCCATATCTGCACTTCCTGCTGTGAAGTTGGTTCATCTGAGACACTTGACAGTAAGAAGTCTACTTTCATTTTGAAGACACTTACATCGACCCCTACACAATAGGCTTCTTTCAGTTTCCACCGACTAAATCCACTCACAAGGCTTTAGTTGGCCTGAGCCTATAAGTAGAAGACACTTGCCCAAGGTGCCATGCAGTGGGACTGAACTCAGAACCATGTCATTAGGAAGCAAACTTCTTACCACACAACCATGCTTGCACCTATAGCCATACCTACGCACACACACACACACACACACACACACACACACACACACACACATGTATAGTATCAATGTATAAAATATAGGTATGTATGGGTGTATTTTAACTATTTTCAAGGAGTGGAGGCTGTTGTTGTTGTAATAGACTAGGCAATGTGAGAAGATGGTGTTTCTTCTATGGTTTAGAGGTTATGAGAAAAGCTATCCTAAGATTTGTGACTTAGAATATTACACACTTAGAAATATTTTTTCCTTTTTCTTGGAGTTGATGGAATTGGGCAAATGAATCCTCAGATGTTCTATTGTTGCAATTGATAAGGTGGGTGATTATAATAATGAAAATTTTGCCCAAGCATTCCAGGTCATACTGGCTTTCACTTGCTGATAAATGCTGGTCACTCTCCAAGGCTAGATGCTCTTATTATTTCAAATCATTCACTTTCCATAATGATCTCATTTTATTCCCTTTTTTCTACAACACAGTAACTCTTTAACGCATTTAATCTATCCATATTTGTACCAATCATACTATCTCTGCATGCTTCTTTTCATGTGTGTGTGTGAAAGAGAGAGAGAGAGAGAGAGAGAGAGAGAGAGAGAGAGAGAGAGA
>NC_068984.1:34203999-34209085 GCF_001194135.2 Octopus bimaculoides
AGAGAGAGAGAGAAGGAGAGATAGAGAAAGAGAGAGGGAGAAGGAGAGATAGAAGGAGAGAGAGAGAGAAGGAGAGAGAGAGAATGAGAGAGAGAGAGAAGGAGAGAGAGAGAAAGAGAGAGGGAGAAGGAGAGATAGAAGGAGAGAGAGAGAGAAGGAGAGAGAGAGCAAGAGAGAGAGAGGAGAGAGAGAAGGAGAGAGAGAAGGAGAGATAGAGAAGGAGAGAGAGAGAAGGAGAGAGAGAAGGAGAGAGAGAGAAGGAGAGAGAGAGAAGGAGACAGAGAGAAGGAGAGAGAGAGAAGGAGAGAGAGAAGGAGAGAGAGAAGGAGAGGGAGAGAAGGAGAGATAGAGAAGGGGAGAGAGAGAAGGAGAGAGAAGGAGAGAGAATGAGAGAGAGAGAAGGAGAGAGAAGGAGAGAGAGAGAAAGAGAGAGAGAAGGAGAGGGAGAGAAGGAGAGATAGAGAAGGAGAGAGAGAGAAGGAGAGAGAAGGAGAGAGAGAGAGAAGGAGAGAGAGAGAAGGAGAGAGAGAAGGAGAGAGAGAAAGAGAGTGAGTTCACATGTTTACAGGAAATTTTCTTTTCATCTCGGACAGTATCATCTTAACATTTTGACATTGTCTTTTTGTGCCACTCCAGCTTGCATTGTGCATTGCTACACAACACATTGCTACTCATCTCAGTGTTTTATCATCTCTTCTCTGATGCCTTGTTCCTGTTTAATCTAATTTTACTACTTCTTTCCACAATTCCATAGGTCTTCCACTGTCATGAATATTCTCCGTCAACAGCATGATATCTTCTTTCATCCCATACTTACTATCATTTCTCAGCCTATGTTTATATTTCCAGAGAGAAATTTTTTTGTACACTTCTGAGAGTGCCTTTAATATTCACTAACTTTTTCAACTCACTTGGCCCCTACCTTTCATACAGTAAAGGTAAATTTACCTTCTTGAGTCATACTAGCTAAGAGACAGTTTCTCAGTTTCATGGTGTATATATTCCCCACCAGGATGGGACACCAGTCTGTCACAGGATTACTCACGTTTGCAAGCTGAGTAGATTGGAACAATGTGAAATGAAGTGTTTTGCTCAAGAACACAAAATGTTACCTGGTCTAGGAATCGAAACTACAATCTTACAATCATGAGTCCAACTCCATAAACCCTAAGCCACAGAGTTCTACAACCTTCATACAGGTTAATGTAAACCTCCGTTATATCATAAACACATTATTTCTCTATACTATACATAAACTTTTATCACTTTTAGTACCCATCTCTTGCTACCAAGCATCAGCAAATTTTGCATGAATGTTTTCTACAATCTCTCTTCCACATGGAGAGAAAAACTATTTGAACTCTACCATGCAATCCTTATTCTACTTATTATGATTTACTACAGCTTATGTAACAGAATTTCAAAAATAGCTACAATCAAAATTAATATTGATTGACTTGACTAAGATTATGTCTAAAAAATTTATTTGGCAAAAATTATCTAACCTGGGGCATTGCTTTGATATATATATATATATATATATATACAAGTTTTCTATTCTTCTTTAAGAAATTTAAGCTGATTAGTTGGTTTTCCCATTTAACATATAAAATATTATATTAAAATTCTATTCTAAAGATGATATCAGAAGGAAAGATCTTTTGCAAGCATGACATATTTTCTAAATAGGGTTGATACAGTAAAACATCAAAACAAAAAAGTAAAAATGTCTTAATTCAATTTTAGTGTAATAAGCAGTGATATTTCAAAAATAGTTGACATGATGTATTTGACTTGCTTTATAGTATTAAAATATAAGTGTCTGAGTTCAATGTAATTTTTGCTGTTCTATAGAATTTGTTAAAGAAACACATGGGTCAAATCCAGGTCTTATTCCGCATGATTGGCAAATAGTAAGTGGTTTACTTTACCTAGTTTTGTGGACACATGCCACATATGTAACTTTTATTAGTTATTGACTGGTATCCTGGTGATGATTCGTAACTTATTTTATTACTCTTGAATTTGGAAACAAGGGCTGGCTTTACGAGAGTCTTCTTTTATGGTTTATCTTTTACTAGTTTTAGACTGTAAACTACTGCCACACTTAAGTACCACAACAGAGAATTTTAGTCAAATAGATCAAGCCTAGTATTTATTCTATCTATCTCTCTTGCTGAAATACTAAGTCGTGGAAACATAAACACATCACCACTGATTGTCAAGCAGTGATGGAGGACAAACACACTCACACACAACAGGCTTCTTTCAGTTTCCATCTACCAAATCTACTCACAAGTCTTTGGCTGGTCTGAGGCTACAATAGAAGACACTTGCCTAAAGTATCAGACATTGGGAGTGAACCAAGGAACATGCGGCTGAGATTCACACTTCTCACCCCACAGCCGTGCCTGCATCTAAGTGTTTTATAATGAAGTGGGCCAGCTCTGTTATTATTTCTTCATTTAGTAAACCTATAATCAAAGGCACTCCAAAAACTGAAAATCAGTCTTTTATAATATCCTGTCTTTTTTTACAATATCTATATATCTAGGATTATATCATTTGTGTTCCACCTTGGTTTAGAGTGGATTTTAGGGAGATTTGGCTGCTAATTTTAGCAAATCAAGTGACCACATACAAGGTCATTTGTTGACTCATGTTGCAGCTGCTCATTTGCTTATGTAGATCAAAGTAAGAAGAATAGTGAAAACAAATGGAGATTATGAAGTTGCTGTAAAAATATGTAAGCATCTTTCAAGCTTTACAAATTAATTCTCATAGGATATCAAATAGCTATTATTTGTAGGATATCAAATAGCTATTATTTGTAGGATATCAAATACTTATTAAATCCTGTTTTAGATGACATTACTATGTATTCATGTTTCTATTCCTCATAATTAAGTGGGCTGATGTTAATAAAATTAGGTACACTGACCATTTTATACAACAAAGCACTTCCTGTAGACTTGAACTCAAGACCTCTGAGTAGGTAATTCAATATTACTGAGCAATTACACACTTGGTACACATGTAGTATTTGTTGCTAGTTCAGATTCACCAGCAGAATATCTGTTACATGTCCTTTGGCTTTTACTCATTATAATTTCATTTCTATTTAGGAAGGAAGGGCAGTGACAAAGCAATAAACTAAGTAAGATATAGATTTTCGTCTGTAGAATCGTTTAACTGTTTTTGACAGCCATTAATAAAACAGGTATCAGGAATTTGTTATGATTGATTTTTTTCCTTCTCTGCATCAAATTCTGTTTTCTCTTAAATCATGTATCACTGCATGTCTTCTCATTTGCCATTATTCAACTCAGAATGCTTCCTTTCCATCTTCTTACTTTCTTTGTCTTCCCTTCTTTCTCTTTCTTTAGTATCCATCTCTCTCTCTTTGCATTTGTTAAATGTAGTCTTCCCCAGGATAGTGAAAGGTTCTTAAGCATTTTCCATTAGTAAACTCTCCCTTTTCCACTCTCTCTCTCTCTATAACAATATATCTACATGTAAATAAAATAAAATGTATATACTGAGGAGTCCCTAATTGTGTAGTGAAGGCAGTGGTGATGGTGGTGTGGAATGTATGACTTCTGACAGGATTTTGAACATATTTGTATTTATATATGTGAGTATTTACGATGCAGAGTCAAAAACTGTTTAGAGGTTCAGTTTTATTTGGTGCTTCTGTTAACAGTGATCTTAAGTTTGTTAATCTGGATTTAACAGACTTCCACAATTAAAACTTCCTTGCACCAATCTGTGGGTGAGTTTATTGGAAGTGAAGCACTCTCTTAATGTTAGGCCTGGTTGTAAATTTTAGTCTGCTTGATTTTGTCAAGAATGACTGCAGCTTCTGTTTCCTATATACCACCTCTGGCACAATACATGGAAATGATTCACTTTATGATGATATGACAGGTTTCTCAAATGATGAATAACTTTGATGAAGACTTTCATTTCATATTCATTATCTATTTGATAACTTCATTCATTATATGAACACCACATCTAAGTTATTTTATTAATAGAACCACTTTGTATATTTCAAATGAAAACATAAAATATTCTTCCTTTCTTGCTTTCTGACCATCATTCCTTCTTTATATCAGTCTCTTTCATATTAACACTTACACAGAGACACACTCTTTCCTTCCTCCTCTTTCTCATAGATATACATATACACATATACACATACAATCTCCTTCTCTCTGAGCTGAAAGTTTAACATTTTTCTTTCTCTATTTCTATAGTTTTCAG
The DNA here is from genome assembly GCF_001194135.2 of Octopus bimaculoides. Lineage (NCBI taxonomy): Eukaryota > Metazoa > Mollusca > Cephalopoda > Octopoda > Octopodidae > Octopus > Octopus bimaculoides. The sequence continues at coordinate 34,208,266 of NC_068984.1, forward strand.
ATCAGTATTGTCCACTTTCACAGGCTCAGTGTTTGTTGATTTTTCATGTCGCAGTTCATCAGTTTACAATGCTTCTTCTTCAGTGTGTTTATGGAACATCAACCTGCTGTCATCAGTCATGACAGCTACAGTTTTTCCCTTTCTGTGGACCTGTTCCAGGAAATCACTTAAGACTTCTAAACATTTAGACTGGGTGTCATATAGATGAAACTACCATTCAACAACATACCAGGCAACCTACAACCCAACCCCAAGGAAAGCTTTTCTCCTTTCATTTACCAAATCTCACCATCTCCTATCTAACTAAAATTAAACTGATTACTAGATGTAACAGTTTTAAAGAACATTCTAATTCGATGATGTTCACCAACAAAGTTACTTGAATGTTAAGACAGTTACAATAAAATTATTTGCATCAATAGAGTTATACTATTTGCAATATTAAAGTGGAAGATCATGTTAGTGAGAGAAACCTGTCAAATCTGTCTATATGTCTAACTACTTAACAAAGGAACAGACACACACTCATATATACGCAGACATGGATAAACACACGCACACACACGAACGCATATGAATGCAGATACAGCTACACAGACAAACACACACATTAAAAGCAAATAAGAGTGGCTTTGTCCATCTTAGTGAGTCACTAGAAACTAAGATAGAGAGAGGGCCATGGAAGTGAAATGAGATAAACTAGCTATCACATCAATGGCAGTGTACCAAGATGGCCATAGCCACCAGCTGAAAGAAGACAAGTATAAGCGAAACTATATATATACATATATATATATATATATATATATATATATATATA
>NC_068984.1:34211887-34215060 GCF_001194135.2 Octopus bimaculoides
TATATATATATATATATATATATATACATATATGGATGGCTTGATAGACAGACAGACACACAGACAGACAGACAGGCAGACAGACTGACAGACAGGAATACAGACAGACAGATAGATAGATAGATAGATAGATAGATAGATAGATAGATAGATAGATAGATAGATAGATAGATAGATTAGATATACACTCATATACACATTACTTTCATTCTTGTTTCAATCATTGGACTGCAGCCATGTTGAGGTACTGTTTTGTTGGGTTTTGCTGAACAAATTGATAGCAGTACTTATTTTAAGTTTGGTAGTTATTCTATAGTTCTCTTAATGCCAAACTGCTATGTTATCAGGATGTAAGCAAACATTCATGGAAACCACGCCAACGTAGGCATTGGAGCATATTGTAGTCCTCTAACAGTTGATCAGATTCTGTTCAGTTGTAAAACCTATGTTAGCATTGAAGCTAGACATTAAATAATGATGAGTAATGACTCATACACACACACACATGCACACACACGCACACACATGCACATGCACACATGCACATGTACACATGCACATGCACACATGCATATACAAAACATGCACTCAACTATGTAAATCTTGTTACCTTTCTTGTGAGCACAACAGATCAAATATAGCGAAATATAACTTGCCACAGTGTTGGGTGTTAGTCACTAAAGATGCTACTCCTATTAACCCAGCTTGCTGAGAAGGAACGTTTATTTGGTCAGCATGCATACTTCTTTTTAAGATGATGATATTTTAGAATGTAATTTGGATGAGATTTGGTTACAATTTCTTTTATCTATCAAGAGTAGGGGTTCTCAACCGTTTTTCATTTATGAACCCCTTTGATTACTATTTTGTTCTGGTTCCCCCCCCCCCACACACACACACATAGCAATTTAATGTTTAATAACTAGTTTTATTGATACTTCTTTCAAAATTCCTGTTTTGTTATTCAGACTTTAACTTGTGTAGGCTGAACTGTATAAAACATATGAGAAAGAAACCTAGCTGTTTCTTGCAATACATACCAATACATACACCTAAAGCAAAACTTTTTCATGGGCCCTCAGAATACTAGTGAGGATGCCAAATTTACTATGTTGTTGCATGGACCCCACAAAATCTTATATGGCCCCTGAGGGTCCATATGGACCCCAGTTGAAAACCACTGATCCAGAGGCTTCTTCATCTATTTGGATATTGTATGCTTGTTTACTGTGGAGGTGCAATGGCCCAGTGGTTAGGGAAGCAGACTCGCGGTTGGAGGATCGTGATTTCGATTCCCAGATCGGGCGTTGTGAGTGTTTATTAAGCGAAAACACCTAAGCTCAACAAGGCTCCGGCAGGGGGTGGTGGCGACCCTTGTTGTACTCCTTTGCCCCAACTTTCTCTCACTCTTTCTTCCTGTTTCTTGAGTAACACTGCGATGGACTGCTACTCTTTATGATAGATTGTTTTGCTTTTGTTGGAAGTAATTATTGAATACAATTGTAAAGATCTTATGAACTGCAAGCAGATGAAGAAAACTCTATAATTGTTTATCCAGCAAGAAATAGCAGCTAAACCTCTCTCAAATTATATGTAACTCTCTTAGAAACTGAAGATGGATAATTTGGATATACTCAGGCCAAATATTCTTTCTGGTTTATGTTCAAACTAGCCAGCTCTAGCTTCTTACATCTATCCTACAATGTCATTCCTAAAGTAATGAGTCACATTACTGAAATCTCAAAACTACAAGACAGTGCACGAATAATTCAAAATAATGTATATCTACAAGCATTGTATTTGATAGCCTAATCTGGATGCTAAAGTGTTAAAGGCCTCAATTTCTTAAGTAGTCACAGGGACATCATTGTGACTTGGGTATTTTTAGAACTGTCAGTGTTTTCTGTAAAGGTTTAAAGAGACACAGAGATAGAGGGAAAGTGAGAAAGAGAGTAAGTGACTTGCAGAAAGGAAAGTAAAGTCAGCTGGTATCTAAGCAGGAGGGAGCTTTGGCCTTATCTAAATAGGAGCAGCACTTTATTTATCAACTCAGAATGAATGAAAGTAAGAGTTAACCACATTGGTATTTGAACTTAAGGTGCAGGCATCCTAATCAGACACTGAAACATATTCTGTCTGACACTATAACAGCTCAGCCAATTTGTATGTGACAGGAAATGGAATGGCCATGACTGGAATCCTTTAATCATAGTTCTGCACTTAATTATTCTGGGTTTAATTAAGAGCAATACTACCACAACTATAACGATGACAACTACTGCCACCACCTTCAAATGTGCTAACAAGGAAATTTGTATGTGATGATTCAAGGTGTTGTATATATATATATATATATATATATATATATATATATATATATATATATATATATATATGTAAATTAGAAGAATTTTCTTAATGTTTATTCAGCTGCCTTCATGTTGGAACAATAACATCATTGTCATCGTTATCATACTTACACTATATAATGAGCAACATGATAATCATCATTGTAATATTAACTACTAACATAACATCCACTCACAAAAGCAATACAAGCAATTCTGAATCACTGAATGACCTCAGAGAGCTGTAATATATGACCAGAGAGAAAGTTTTACAAATGCACACTGTGTTATAGCAGTAGCAAATTTCCTATATATACAATTTATAAATTTTCAATTGCTGTAATTATTACAGCTTTAGGGAAAGAAAAATATCTGCATTTTCATACCTCTAGCTCCATTCATTACTGTTACTCATACTCTTCTATAGCTATTCTCTTTCCTTCACTTGTTCCTTTCCAATATCTTTCTCTTTCACACATTGAAGCATACGTATATATGTACACATAGATTCAGTAACTATGCACTGAGATAAAATATATTTTAATATCCATACACATAAATACAAAAACAAGCATGCACATTAAAACATTGACATATTTTCAGCTCAAAACCAGAAGTGACATTCTCTCAAATTTAATAATAAAAAGTAAAAAAATAACATGCGTTTTCACTTGAAATATTTCACATCTGAGAATTTATGAAAGCAAAAATTTGTCTCTATGAGCATTTTAAAAATATTTATAAGAAATATGTATAACTATATATGTCAGTATATATGTGTGAGTGAATTGGTAGATGGAAATTGAAAGGGGCTTGTTGTATATA
>NC_068984.1:34215164-34221310 GCF_001194135.2 Octopus bimaculoides
TGTGTGTGTGTGTGTGTGTGTGTGTGTGTGTGTGTGTGTGTGTGTGTGTGTGTGTTACTGGTTCTTTGGCTTAACATTGCATGATAATTGTGAGTGTCACCATTATGTAGGTGGAGCCCTTCATTTTCAACATACTGTGGAAATGTTTCTGGGCATAGGGAAATATTACCTTACTTGGAAACAGGTGAGGGTTGTCAATAAGAAGGTATTGAACCATAGAAAATCCACTTCAATGAATTCTGTTTGACCCATGTGAACATGGAAAAGTGGACATTAAAATGATGACGATAATATACATATAGCAAATCTTTGTCAAATTAAACCGCATTAAGCTGGATATCAGATAATAGATATCATGTGAACTGGATGAAACTCAAGTTCAGAAAATAACTGATAGTTTTGATATCTGTGACCATCTTTGAATATCAGTGTTATAAGGCTGTGTATTCCGACTGTGCTATTCAAGTGTTTCACACCCACCAAAGATGGTAGATTCATCAAAAATATTATCAGTTAATAATCAAATCATTGATCATAATTGGAAATAAATGTTTCTGTCCTTTATGAAATATTGCAAACCTTTTTTTTTTTTGTGTGTGTGTGAGCTTGCCTTCAACTCCTCACAGTAAATTATATTATGATATGGCTCTGGATGTATGAGAAAAATAAAAAATAAGGACTGAAGGTAAAGAACATTCCTTTTGCATACAACCTATTTTTCATTTACTTTTACATCTTATTCAGAAATACAGCCTTCTTTCGAATTCTCATTTACTAAATAGATTTTAATGTCCTACTATATGAATTTATTCACCCCTTCTCTCCCTGCTTCTCACTGTATAAATTATGTCTGTTATGTATATATGACTTACTCTATCTTTCTTTTTTCTTACCTCCCTCTAATTAACGCTGTTTTCATGATAAGAGGTTGTGTAGAAATTCATTGAAAATTTTTTAAGTGAATCAGTTTTTCTTCATAATAATCTGCTCTTGTAGTATCATGTTATAATCTAATTTGTTTTCAAATCTGCTAATGTCCATTCAGAAGAAAACAAGATTAAGTCAGATCACACTAGCCAAAAGTTTGTATGTTTCTTTTTGAGATGTATACTATGCCAAACTAATAGGTTCAACAGAGTATCATAGAGAAGACCGTGAAAATAACTACCATATTAAACACAGTTCAATTTGATTTACCCTTCAATTTTCATTAATATTGCTGTGATTAGGCAATTATATCTTCGTTTCAAAGGTGAGTAATATTCTCAAGAAACCCCTGATCCTATTTGTGAACCAAAAACTGGAACTTATAAGGTAGTTGGTGACTGGTGCTTCAGTGGCAACAGTTTGTGAAGAGTACTGTGCTGAAAAGTAAGTTTCAAACATACACAAGGATAATGAAAACTCAATTGCATTTTCATAGACATATAATGTTGATGCAAATAGTAGATTATCTACTGGTTCAAGGAAGTGTGTGAGAGTTGCAAAAGATACAGATCTTGAAGAGGTTGTAGAGAAGTGAATTATCCATCAATCATCATATGGTAAGAAAATCAGTTGTGCAGAAATACAAAATGCTGCTGCCAAGCTAGCTAAGCATATGGGTATCAAGAATTTTGAAGCTAGTATTAGGTTGCTATGGCGATATAGAAATCATTATGGAATGGATAATAAAATTACCCATGGTGAAACAGGGATCACACCAACCGAGGAAATCAAACCATTCAGGAAGAGGTTAAATGACTAAATTAAATGTGAAAAGCTCCTAATTTCCCAAGTGCATAATGGCGATGAAACTGGATTGTATTGGTATGCACTACCCTGGAATACCCAAGCTGTTAAAAGAGAAGCCATCATACCTGATCATAAATAAAGGAACATATGTCACTGTTGTGTTGCTTGAATGCACTTGTTAAATTTCATGAGAAGGTAAGCACATTTGTAAATTTCGAAAGACATAATGCCTCAGCTACCAGTATATTATTACTGTAGCAAAAAAGCTAAGGTTCAATATGCATATCTTAAACAAATGATTTTTTTCATATCATTCACGAAATATGTAAATACCAGGATGTCCATAAACTTTCTAAGGATCCCCTAATGTAAACCTGAGGATGGCTCAGTTTCTGGTTATCCTAGCCATTTCCTGGTCACTAAAAGAAAAGCAATTCTGTGCACACATCCCTTAATGTAGCCAATTATTATGGGGAAAAAATGTTCTGCTATGATGGGAAGTAATGAAAAATACACAGTTGACTTGCTGGGAGTATGTAACTGTAAACCTGCATGCAGGAGTCATGGGGTATTATTTGCCTCTTTTCTTAACAATGGTGAAAAAGAAATTTTGCAGCATATCAAGTGATTGATCACCTCTTTCAGGAGGTTAAACTATGTACCTGTTAATCAAGGGAAACCTAGAAAAAGTTTTTTAAAAAAGCTTGCCTTATTCCAAAACTAACCAGCCACTATGTGATGGTAGTTGTCATTATGAACCATGGTAACATCCAAGAAAAAATTTACAACTTTTAAAGAAATGGTAATAATCAAATGTCATTTGACTCCCACCACATATGCTTTGTGCTAGTGGGTGTATGTGTGAGGTAGATAGATAGATAAATAGATAGATAGATAGATAATTCAATAGGAGGAAGAAAATTATTTAATCTTTCATTATTTTCCCAGTTTCTATGGCAATAACAATATATCACACACACACACGCATACACACACACTAATAATTTTTTTTTTTTACACTGTTACCCTCATCTTTAGCAATAAACCTTTTCTTAATGGTGGCATCTATTCTCTGTTTCCATCAGTATTGATCTTTGATCTTGGTTCAAACTACATACCTTTATTCCTAAAGTAAGATTAGTCTTGCAACAAATACATGTTCATTTAATGGTGACTACTGTTAAGGTGATGTACTACCTTACTGAATAGTTTTTCAACAAGAGATCTGGGTATTGCTTGTATGACTTATAACTTTTCAATGTAATTCTCTATCAATTTACTGAAATTTCATTCCCTAGATAATTTATGATTTCCCTTTATACATCTGTATGTTCAGCTATTCCTGATTTACAAGCACCTCCAGTTTTGGGAGTTTTTAGTATTTCTCTATTCTGAACATGAAGGGCCTCTTGGCTCCTCCACTTCATAAGATGTTAATGTTTTAGTTGCAGTTCTTATGTTCTAGCCATTTTGCTTTAATTTTGACGAGGTATCTGTAATGTGTGGTGTTGCATTTAAGTATGGCTCTGATATTATATGTGCTGAACATTCTTTGAATTTCTCAAAAAATCAGGTGCAAATGTGGATGTGTGCTAAGAAATTTGTTTTCCAGCCACATGGTTTCAGGCTCAGTTTTACTGCATAGTATCCTGGGTAAGTGTCTCATGTTATAGACCCGAGTTGACTAAAGGCTTGTAGATGGATTTAATAGACAGAAACTCGAAGAAGCATGTCAAATATGTGTGCCTGTGTGTGTGTGTGTGTGTGTGTGTGTGTGTGTGTGTGTGTGTGTGTGTGTGTGTGTGTGTGTGTGTGTATGTGTGCATATTGCCATCTGACCCAGGTGAGTGTGGAAAAGTGTATGTTGAATCAATGATGATGATGATGAATTGCAATTTTGTAGAGAAACAGCCATTTTATTTTATCACTACTATGTTCTAGGGAGTTGTTGCAAGTGATATTTGCAATTCAGCAGTTTATTTTTTTGATAATTTACTTCTTCAGCTTGAGCTAAAACATGACTCCTACAGGCATTTGACAATTGTTATTTTTATCACTGTACAAATGGTAAAAATTATTGTTTAACTCACTAGCATTTAAACTTTGCCATAACCAGCCTGAATATTTTACCTGTTTTTCATTCAAACTAGCTAGATCTGCCCTCTCATACCTACCCTGCTGTGTCCTTCTAAAAATAAATAAGCATATCGTTGAAATCTTGAGGCTATGATATAATGCATGAAAAATTCAAAAGAATGCGAATAAATAAGCATTACAGTTGAGAAAACAATCTGAACAATAAAGGGTTTAGTAGAATCTGGTATCAGTAATTTTTGATACACTAATGTGATTTAAGCTACAGCCCTTGTTATAACTGCACCAAAGAATGGTATTTGGTTGTTCCAGTATAAACTGGATTGATGTATGATGTGAGTTCATGTGGTCTGCATGAACTTAAACATCAGCATGAGCTTATGCGATACTGTCATTCATGTATCCTTACCAAGCAATGAATTTCAGTGTTAAAATTTATAGAGCTAAGTCTTTGAAGTATTCTATGGAGATGTTTGCCATTATTGGTGAAGCCATAATCTGAAGTCAGTTATCCCTTTCAAGTGTTGGTAACTTTCATTATCAATTTGGAAATTATTTGTTCTTAGCTAGAAACATTATCTGGAGGTAACTACCAGTATATTTATATCATATTGTTAATCAAGTTTTAAATTCAGAAACATCTGTCAAAGACAGATGTCTGAATTGTAACACCAGTTGTGGTGAAAACCAAATATTCAAAATTCTGAGTAGCAACAGAAAGCAATTCCAGTTTCAAATGGTGACATACTCTCCATTGTCTGTATTTCCAATGGTTTGCAAATTACTCCCACCACACACATATTGGCTGAGTGGACAAATGAAAGAAAAAGCACTCAACACTCTTAGTAAGAGTTACATATATCATTTTTCAAAGCAGTTTCATTTGGCTAACTGAGCCAATAAAATATGTAAGATGCCTATGAAACTCTAAGTCGCACGGGGGATAATCAAACTGTATTAAATAATAATAACGATAATAATAATAATTATAATACACACATGCACGCATGTACACACACACGCGCATGCACACACACACACATGCATATATATATATATATATATATATATATATAAGTGCAGGAGTGGCTGTAAATAACTTGCTTACCAACCACATGGTTCTGGGTTCAGTCCCACTGCTTGGCACCTTGGGCAAGTGTCTTCTACTATAGCCTTGGGCCGACCAAAGCCTTGTGAGTGGATTTGGTAGACAGAAACTGAAAGAAGCCTGTCGTATATATGTATATATATATATATATATATATATATGTATGCGCGTGTTTGTGCATCTGTGTTTGTCCCCCCAACATCGCTTGACAACCGATGCTGGTGTGTTTACGTCCCTGTAACTTAGCGGTTCAGCAAAAGGGACTGACAGATTAAGTACTAGGCTTACAAAGAATAAGTCCTGGGGTCGATTTGCTCGACTAAAGACGGTACTCCAGCATGGCGGCAGTGAAATGACTGAAAGAAGTAAAAGAGTAAAAGAGAGAGTATATATATATATGTTTATAAAATACACTGCAAAAGCTCTCTCCTCTCTCACTAACTCTGTCTTTCACTCAATTCACCTGTACACTTACCATCTCTCCTTTCCCATGAGATATAACAAGGCATTCTTCTCCCTCTTTTGCAGGCTATGCATTCCTTTTTAAATTGATTGTTCAACTGGTCAATCATTTCTTTTTTGCATTGTTTCCCTGCTCATGGTTTGTTGAATATTTAAAATAGTTAATCAATGCAAAAGTATACATCACCTTTCTCACTAGAGTTATTTCTGACAGCTCATCTTAATTTTATCAAAAGACATGATGTTTATGTATATTTCATTGTGTTATTTTGTATTCTTTTTCACAGTTTTTGTCTCTATTTGTTTCATTTCATTTTTTGTTTTCCATACAACTCATAGTTATTTACGATTGTCTCTGTTTCTTTTCTGTCCTTGTTTGTCTATCACACCAATAAACCGGATATAGTAGTTGCAGGCTTCCAACTATAAGGATTAAACCTATACTTTTTCATTCAGTAATGTTCAATGACTGTTAATTTACCTTTTCTCAAAAGGAAGGTTCTTCAGGATGAAGCCCATTTGGTAACATGAATTGGTTGTCATGAGTTCAAATTTATAATATTGTATAAATAAAATCTTCTCCTCTCTCTTCATATATATATATATATATGTGTGTGTGTGTGTGTGTGTGTGTGTGTGTGTGTGTGTGTGATCATCATCATCATCATCATCATCATCATCATCATTTAATGTCTGCTTTCCATGGATTGGATGATTTGACTGAGGACTGGTGAACCAGATGGCTACA
>NC_068984.1:34221320-34222709 GCF_001194135.2 Octopus bimaculoides
ATGGATTGGATGATTTGACTGAGGACTGGTGAACCAGATGGCTACACCAGGCTCCAATCTGATTTGGCAGAGTTTCTACAGCTGGATGCCCTTCCTAATGCCAACCACTCCAAGAGTGTAGTGGGTGCTTTTACATGCCACCGGCATGAAGGCCAGTCAGGCGATGTATGTATGTATAAATGGAATATTCTGGTGGGTCTAAATTGCCTAACTTTGCTATTAAGAGCTATGCCAATCCCTTAACTGGCCATCACTGCATTTCTTTCCTTTTCATCTGGAGTAAGCATTCAATACTGTGAAAGTTTAGGGTTTAAGGTCCCACAACTTTTCAATACCTTGCCATAAAAAATCTCTGAGATCTACATGACAGTAATGTAGAATCATGAAATGATATAAACTAATAAGTATGCTGTTGTCACTATCCAGCCTTACTGTATTTATAATCATCATCATCATTTTAAAATCCATTTTCTCAAGACGTCTTATGCTCTTCCTGTCACCAACCCTCAACTGTTTCCAAGCTAGGTAATTTGACCACTTGATTGAACATGTATGACAATGACACTCACTTACATATATCATGGAATATCAAGAGAAGATGACACAAACGCACACAAAGAGCTCACACACGAATATGATTACATATGCATATATGCAATAGGCTTCTTTCAGGTTCCAGTTTCAAAATACGATTACAAGTATTTGGTTAGCACAAGGTTATGGCAGAAAGCACTTGAAGGTGCCTTGCATATATAATTTATATATATATATATATTTGTTTATATAATATTTATAGATGTATCAATTATGTACATATATATATTTTTATCTGATATTTATAGGTATATCAATTATATATATATACATAATAATAAAAGGGTAAAATTAATTGATTAATTAATCAATTAATCAATAAATGATTTTGTTACGTTAAAATAACCTTTATAGGTAAAATTATAAAAGCATTCTATAATTAAAAACAATTATAATTAGGTTCATTACTTTTCTTTTTGCCTCCATAAAAAAAAGAAAAATTGTGTTAGTGTCTGGGAGATTCTTACGGTAGTAGAAAAGGAATTTTTAACTCCTATGCGGTGAAGCAATTAGCAGACCCCTAATTATAATTATGTTTATAATTATAGAATATTTGGGCATCCAGCTGTAGAAACTCTGCCAAATCAGACTGGAGCCTGGTGTTGCCATCCGGTTTCACCAGTCCTCAGTCAAATCGTCCAACCCATGCTAGCATGGAAAGCGGACGTTAAACGATGATGATGATGATGATGATGATGTATGTATATATATATGTATATACTTTATACTGTGAAACTTAATTTAATTTTAATTTTTAATAAATTGAATTTAATTGAGTTTTTACCTGTAAATTTG
>NC_068984.1:34223008-34224282 GCF_001194135.2 Octopus bimaculoides
AGAGAGAGAGAGAGAGAGAGAGAGAGAGAGAGAGAGATATTTGTGCCTTCACATCACTCATATGTATGAAAATTATATTTAAATTCAGACAAGTTGATGAGCATATATATATGATTTAACTTTTCTGTTCATGCACACAATATTCTTGTAAATGCAACAGCTAACTGTTAGGCATCAGTGTATGTGTAGTTGCTTAATCTCATTACCTGTGTACATATACACTCTTCCCTCCAGTTAGAAGTATTGTGTATGGATATGGCATGTTGAGTGATTACCCTTTAGCATGTATATTATATCATCACCACCACCACTACCACAAACACCAAGTGGGTGCTTTTAATTGCCACCAGCACATGAAGGCCAGTGAGGCAGTACTGGCAAAGGCCATGCTCAAAATGGTGTATTTTACGTGCCACCTGCACTGGAGCCAGTCCAGCGGCACTGGCAACGACCTCATTCGAATGTTTTTTTACGTGCCACTGGCACAAGTGCCAGGAAGGCGATGCTGGTACATATTCATATGTATATCTGTGTGTGCATACACACACACACGTACATTGCATGTATATTACATATAAGCACACACACACACACACACACACACAAACACACACACACATATAGATATGTATACATACATACATACACATATAGCATGGCTGTGTGGTAAAAAAATTGCTTCCTAGTAACCTGGTTCCAAGTTCAGTTCTACTACATGTTTCCTTGGGCAAGTATCTTCTTCTATAGTCCTGACCTGAACAAAGCCTGCCGTACCCTTTCTGTCTCACAATACTACTTCCCAGTTGACGGATTTTGTCCTGCAAGTCCCTTTGTGACATCATTGCTGTTGATGTCACATAAAATGTATCCTGTACACTCTGTAAATTTGCATGCATTAGGATGGGCATTCAGCTGCAGAAAGCATGCTAAAACTGACAGCAGAGCTTGGTAGTGTTCTGACTTGACAGTTCATGCGAAATTGTTCATGCTAGCATTGAAAATGGACGTAAAATGATGACGCCTTTGGGTTTGTTCCCAGCCACAACATGACAATTGGTGTACATTCGTTTACATTCCCATTACTTAGCAGTTTGGCGTAAAAGAGTGAGAGGCTTAGAAAAGTTAAAGGGGTTCATTCAATCAACTGAAACCCTTCAAGGCAGTGCATCAGAAAGGTCACAGTCCAATGACTGAAACAAGTACAACGTAAAACATAAATACATACACACACTCATGCACATTATATATATATATATATATATATATATATATAT
>NC_068984.1:34224675-34227000 GCF_001194135.2 Octopus bimaculoides
TATATATATATATATATATATATATAGTGTCATGTAAATAAGTATGTACACATGCTGACATGCACACACAATGATGTGTGTGTATCCCTTGTGAATATATATCGCAGATGTTGTTAGGTGTTTTATCGATTACTTTCTGACAAGCCCTATGGTGAACACACACACACACACTTATATATGATATATATATAAAATGAAAAATACATAAATATAGCAATGTGAAAATAAATATATCGAATGAATATCGACTAGATCAACTGCTCTCTTTCCTCATACAGAAGCACACATGTTCTTCATACACCTGACACTTTCAAATATACATACATATCCACAGACCTACTTATGCACATGTTTTTTTCGTTTTTCTGTTTTTTAAAAAAAAGTGATAAAAAGATTATCATAAAAGGTGCATTTGAGTATAAAGGGGTGGATGAGTTTAGAAGCTATTCCGTGAATGTTTGGTGTGGAAGATGTTGGCTGAATCGGATAACGCAACTGAAATCATTGAAAAGGGATATAGATGCATTAAGAATCTGTATTGAATTGTGCCTTTCCATTGACTATAGTTTATGTTTTTTTGTTTTTTTTACTGTGGCTTTTAGTTTTTGTTGTTTTATTATTTTATGTGTGTGTTTTATTTCCCCTCTCCATGCAGGAACATTTCCGCAGACCATCCTTGCTTCCTCGTTCCGTTGCCTTCATCTTTTTAAAATTCCAATTTCTCTTGCATTCCCCATTCTTCAATGACATTATCGGCCTTTTATGAAAGCAATAAATTGCGACGGATTTCTGTAAGTTGCTTTTACCATTGAGATTTACGAAGAGGGTAGTTGAATGATTGGTGGTGGTGGTGATGGTGGTGGAGGTGGTGGTGGTTGCTGTTGGTTGGTGGTAGTGGTGATGTTTATTGTTGATGTTGCTGTTGGTGGTGCTGGCAGCACAAGTGGTGACATGACTTTTGGAGATGAGGAAGAAAAAAAATGTTGTAGAAGAGAAGTGTAGAAAAAAAAAACTAGTGGTAACTGCTGCTGTTGCTGCTGTCACCGCTGCTGCTGCTCTCACTGCTGCTGCCACAGCTGCCGCTACTTTTATTGCTAAGTCCCAAATCAGCATTTATCAAGGTGAGGCCTATGATTAAAAGCAATCCAGCCAGGACTATCCCACCTTATATTTTTATGAGCAGGAAACTCAGAGCCACATAGTTAATTATTCAAGAATATCATATATTCTTTTTTGAAAAAAAAGGTAGAGTGTGATCTAAGGGAGGAGGCTTGGCTGCATTTTCATCAGATTGAGGGATCATAGGATGTCATTTTTTTTGTGGTGGTCACGGAAATTGTAGGATGCCTATAACCTTTAAGGGTGAATGAGAACCAAGAGAAAGAAAAAAAATGTGAAAATGGTGAATTTGTTGTTGTTTTTGTTGTTGTTTAGCACCCAAATTAGCCCACTCCCTGTCAATCTGTGATGTAAAGCATTCCAGCTGTGGTCACATGTTTTTTCAGACTGTGTATTAAGAATTGCTTTGTATAATATGTCCTTCGTTTTACAAACAGACAAGGTGTGTCTTGAAGAAGATTTGGTTGTTCTTTCTGGCAGAGGCTTACCTTATTGTTTTATGAATGCTGTCCTTGATAGCAGCTGTGGTGGTGGGAAAATAGTGATGGTCGTTATAGTGATAGCTTTTGGAGATGGGCAATGAAGCAGAGAATAGAAAATATAGTTTGTTAGCCCTAGGTCAGTCTCGCTATGATGCAGACTGTTCCAGCAAATGTTCCTTAGCTTGTGAAACATTACCAACAGTCTCCTTCCTTTATTCTCAAGAAGGTAGGATGGGACATTTGGATTCTATTTTTAACAAGTTGATCAACCATCCAAGGGTCTCATGATACCTGGGTGACGGTATTGGTAGTTTACAGAGGAAGAAAGAGGATGAGGACTCGAGGAAGAAAGAGGATGAGGACTCGAGGAAGAAGGGGAAGCACAATGTGGAAGAAAGGAAGAACGGAAGGTAAGTGGTTGTAGTGGCATTAGTTGTATTAGCAGTAGTATTAATAGTTGTAGTGAGAGATATTGCAATGTCTAAACTATCTAGTAGTGGTGGTGGTGGTAATAGTAGTAGTTAGTTTAATAAGACATGAAGGAGAAAAAATAAAAGTAGCAACAGTGAGGATAGTGGTGATGATGGGACAGTGAAGGTGATGGTGGTGGATGTGGTAGGGGAAGTGATGTTGGAAATGCAGTATGGCATTAGTGACTAGGATGCTGATTGCAGTGCTGCTAATGCTAAAAGTAGTAGCAGCACCAGTAGTAGTAGTAGTAGTA
>NC_068984.1:34227660-34233974 GCF_001194135.2 Octopus bimaculoides
TGGCAGTAGTAGTAGTAGTAGCAACAGGCTGCAACAGCAGTAATAGTATTGTAATAGTTGTAAGTAGTATTAATGATGGAGATTCTCTTGTTAGTATATAAGTAGTATCTGTGATAGTGCTATGAATGGTAGCAGTAGCAACAGCAGCAGCAGTAGTAGTAGTAGTAACAGCAGCAGCAGCAGTAGTAGTAGTGTGTGTGTGTGTGTGTGTGTGTGTGTGTAATGAATATGTTTGCAGTTGTGAAGATGCTCCTGCTGTCATGACAGTGATTGTTATATTAGTCTTCTGCCAATATTGATTCCCATGCTTCTGCTTCTGCTGCTTCTGCTGCTGCTGCTGACGATGAAGATGGGGAATAATGTTTCTTGGTTATGTTCATAGTGACAGCAGTTTTTTTAACTGTTATTAATATCTGTGATGGTTATGTTATGTCAAATTTTTGGTCTTCTCTTTTTGCTTTGTGGAGATGCAAGTAGTAGTAGTAGTAGTAGTAGTAGTAGTAGTTGTGATGAAGGTGGCAGTGGTGTGGGATGGTAGTGGTGGTCCTCATTATCATCATAATAGTAGTAGTTATGGTGGTGGTGGTGGTGGTGGTGATGGTGGTTTTGGTGGCGGTGGTGGTGGCAGTGATACAGGTGGCTGTGGTTTGTGGTGGTGGTGATCGTAGTAGTAGTAGTAGTAGTAGTAGTAGTAGTAGTAGTAGTAGTTGTGGTGGCAGTGGTGGTGGTGTGGGGTGGTAGTGGTGGTCCTCATTATCATCATGATAGTAGTAGTTGTGGTGGTGGTTTTGGTGGCGGCGGTGGTGGCAGTGATAGTGGTGGCTGTGGTGCTGGTGGTGGTGGTGATCGTAGCAGTAGTAGTAGCAGTAGTAGTAGTAGTAGTAGTAGTAGTAGTAGTAGTAGTAGTAGTAGTAGTAGTAGTAGTAGTGGGGGGGGGGCAGTATTGGTGATTTTTAGAGCTTAAGAAAGTATAAGTGAAGCTAATAAGGATGGATTATTGAATATTAGAAACAAAGTGGATTGCTGGAAGCATTAGAAGAACTAGAAGCCAAAACAACAGCAACAACAACAACAGCATTAGCAACAAGAACAACAACAAAAAGGTAAATAAATAGATAAAGTTGAGGGTAGAATTAATGGGAACGCATTTGGAGAGAAAAAGGAAAATGTGGGAGTAAAGAAAAGAAACAATTATGATTTCCGCTGAATTTCTTGGGCTTAATTGATGCGAATAACTGGGAAGGAAATATGTCTTTTCCTATCATTGCAAAAATTGAAGAATAATGGGCGTGGGAGAGGAGGAGGGAGGAGTGAAAGAGAGGTAGAAAAATGTTGCATGGGAAGGAGCTTGAGGAATAAAAAGTATGCAATGAGAATGAGAAAGCTTGTTGAAATTAAGCCATGACTAGTTAAAAGACACTGTTTGAAAGTTGAGAGGGAGAGAGAGAGAGAGAGAGACAGAGACAGAGACAGAGACAGACAGAGACAGACAGACAGAAAGAAAGACAGAGAGGCACAGACAGAAAGATGGACAGCAGGTGGTGTGAGAGCATGCATGAGAGAGAGAGAGAAAGACAGACAGACTGAAAGATAGACAATAGAGGTAGAGGTAGAGAGGGAGGAGTAGAGAGAGGGAGAGCAAGAGAGGTAAAGAAAGAGGGAGGGAGAAAACAAGAAAAGTAAGAAAGAAGGGGAAAGTGGGAGAGGGGGAAAGAGAGAGAGAGAGGGGAGAGCAAAAGAGGTATAGATAGAGAGAGAGGGAGGTAGGCTCAGACAGAAAGATATGCAGCAGGTACATGAGCATGCACAAGAAAGAGAGAAAGACAGACAGAAAGAAGACAGAGAGAAAGAGAGAGAGGGAGAGCAATTTTAAAATTGGTTTAGTGTATCTTGTTTTGTGTCTTGGGCAAGCTCAAAAATAAAAGAGACATCTTACTATGATTACTGAGATGTTAAATTCCCTGGAGTGAACAAAGAGATATTCAAAATTCAAGGACATATGTTGAATGGGGACTAAAGACAAGTAATGTTACATGACTGGACAGGGTAGAGACGGTGAAGATGGTGGAGGTTTCTAGGGTAGAAAATATAAGAGCAGTGAGGAAAAAAATATATAAAGAAAAGAGGAGGGGGAAAAGGAGGAAAATATAATGAACAATGGAGAGAGAAAAAAAAATGGAAAATATTTGAACAAAATATGTGAATGGCAGTGTAATTAGAAATAGTAGAGATATTTAAAAAAGAAAAAAAAGATATTAGTATTTGATTTTTAGAATTGACGAGGCTCCATTTTGTCCATGTCTTGCTTTTATCATGAGGGTAGCTGTATGTTATTTCTCAACTTGCTAGAAATAGCAGCTAGATATCTCTCAACGTCTAGCCATCTTTATTAAAAAGGTAAAAAGCAGTGTTGCAACTGCACCTTGTTCATGTCTTCTTTGTGCCATGCGAGGATCTCTTCACTATTCTTTGGCCTAATAGAAATAACGGTTAAATTTCTCAGCATCTTACCATATTAAAAATTTAGATAGACACATGAAATAAAAATATATAGTTTAGATATCTCTAAAATGATGTAATGCCTTTGGTTAAAAATCTTCTTAATCAAGCATGACCACTACACTCTCGGAGTGGTTGGTGTTAGGAAGGGCATCCAGCTGTAGAAATATTGCCAGATCGGATTGGAGCGTGGTGCAGCCTTCTGGCTCACCAGCCCTAAGTCAAACCGTCCAACCCATGCCAGCATGGAAAGCAGACATTGAGCGATGGTGATAATGATGATGGTGATGATGACACTGATGAGCTTAGTTATCATCCTCATCATCATGGTGATAACTAAGCTAGTGTTAGGAACATAAATTTTGACTAAAGTTTGGTGGAAGATTTTAATTCAAAACTTATGAAAACAAGATATTGGTACTACAGAGTCAAAGATGGTTTCAGCCAGGTTGGTATCGGAAGGGATAACATGCTTCTAGAATCACAATGCCTTAAAGGAAAGCAACATGATTGGTCATGGTAATAATGAAGTTTGTCATAAGTTTGCTTGATTAGGGCTGGCCTAGGACTTAATAATATAATATCTACTTTATAAATCAACTAAATTCATGCTATTCCTATTTCAAAATTTCTTTCACAATTCTTTCTCACTTTTTCCCACATCATCTCTCTATCTTTCAATCTTACCCCATTTCTCAGAATGAATGTCTCAAAACTTTTTTTCATGAAAAACTACACTGTTATCTTTCAGAACTTGTCTAATTGTGCTTATTTCCTGACAAACAAATATTTTAATTCACAAACTACACTATAATATTTCTAAGTGAAGGAGCAGTTACCCAAGTCGTTACCCAATCAGCTTAAAATATTTACCAAATTATCCTTAAAATTACAGTGTACTGTCTAAAAAACATAAAAAAAGGACATCCTGTACAATGCTGTTCCAGGTATACAAAAAGTCAGGATAATCATTGCTAGATTGCTTTAAATCATAGGCATGCTCAGAAATGATCTGAGACTATATACTTTGAACTAATGAGGATTGTTCCATCTGCTAACAATAGCAATGAAATCTCCCTCAAATCACAGCATATCATTATAGAAAAGGAAAGGGAAAATCCAGTTAATTTAGCTCAGGACAAATGTTGCTGGAAAGACACAGTATGAGACAGCAATAATTAGAATCCTTTTCATGAGGGCCAAGGTTCCTAAACAACTACTAGACAGATATTCGGTTGTTTGGAAAATACTGTCTGAGTTATCAAAAAGTTGTTTCCAAATTTGATTCAGAATGATATTTTTGTAGTGTTTTAGATGAAATTTTACATTCTTAATAACTGATAGGTACTCTTTAATAAATTTTTAATGATTTCTTTCAGAGTATAATTTTGAAATGTAGAAATCCTTAATTCCAAACAGGAAAAAAGAAGAAATGCATTTACTTGTTTTGCATGAATTCAAGTTTGGACATAATGTTTCCCAGACAGCTGCCAATATTAACAGAGCATGAAGTAAGGGTCCACTAGTGATTGGATGGTGTGACAGTGCTTTTAGAGACTCCATAGTGGGGATGAAAGCTTTGAAGATCAAGAATGTCGAGGATGCTCATCCAACCTTGATGATCAGCATTTGAAAACAATAGTTGAACAAACCCACAACAAAATGTTTCATATGCTTGGTCTAGGTGCTTCAACAGTATCAGATCACATGAAGAAAATTGCTAAAGTGATAAAACTCAATAAATGAGTCCTGCATGATCTCAATGAAGATCAAAGACTTCAGCATTTTGAAGTGTGCTCAATGCTCTCTCTGTGAAACTCTGACACATTTCTTGATCGAATAGAGACATGTGATGAAAAATGGATCCTTTATGACAATTGTAAGTGATTGGATCAATGGCTTGATTGTGATGAAGCACTCAAACATTTCCTGAAACTAAAATTGCATCAGCAGAAGATTAGGGTGACTGTCTGGTGGTCTGCTATTGGTGTCATCCATTACAGGTTTCTGGAACCTAAACAGAGCATTACATCAGAAGTTTATTATAATCAACTGGAAGAAATGCATGTTCACTTGAGCAAATTGAGACCTGCACTTGTTAACAAACATAATCCAATTCTGCTCCATGACAATGCTCAACTGCCCGTTTCCAAGATGACACTGCAAAATCTCACAGATTTGGGATATAAGACTTTATCATATCCTCCATATTCTCCTGATCTTTCACCCACTGACTACCACATTTTCAAGCAGCTAGATACTTTGTTAAGGCAAAAAACCTTCTGTTCCAAAAGTGAGGTTGAAACTGAAGGATTTCTTGGAATCAAAACGTTTGGATTTTTATCGAAAAAGCATTAATGACCTGTTAATCAATGGGAGATATGCATGCCTGTTCAGGGATCATATTTTGAATAATTAAACCTTTCTATGAGTTCAGTCTTTCATGAATATAGGCTTATTTTAAAAATTGATTATTATTTTCCAA
Source organism: Octopus bimaculoides (assembly GCF_001194135.2). Taxonomy (NCBI): domain Eukaryota; kingdom Metazoa; phylum Mollusca; class Cephalopoda; order Octopoda; family Octopodidae; genus Octopus; species Octopus bimaculoides. The sequence goes on from NC_068984.1 coordinate 34,232,645, forward strand.
ACAACCTGATATATGTTAAATGACAACTATATTTACTGTACCACTTAGTTTTACTATGGTATTTTATATAATCATTTTTGCTTTTGAATGTGGCATCTCAACATACTTAGTAGCACAAGAATTTTACGAACAGAATTTGGACGACAAACACAAAATGTGGAAGCTGCTATGTCCATTTTAGATTCTCAAGAAAGCAATATAATACTTATTTAGTGCCTTCAGTGAAAATAGATTCTTTGAGAGTTATGCTATCAACCTAATTTCAACACCTGTTTGGAATAATTTTAATTTATATTAGCACAACCATTGGGAAAAGCATGAATAACACAACTACAGCCCTCTATTCTCTTTAAAGAGATGTAATTACATATGCATGTATACAACTGATTACTAACAATCGAGAAGAAAATTATTTTCCTTATTTAAATTGTGTCTAAAATAAATAAATATTGTATATTAGATATTTTTGTTTATAATTTTATACTTAAATTTCACTCCAATTATTCTTGGTTTCTGTTCTCAACTAATCATGAAATGTTTTAATTTGTCTTTTAGAGTCTTCAATCATTTTCAAATTTTCTTAAATTTCAGTCAACAGAACTAAATGTTCTTCCCCTCCACACTTTTCCCCACATTCACGCCGGCTTCCACTTTCTCCAGCTAGAATTTAATCATTATCATTTAGATTACATCCATTTATCAAATGATCAAAATGTAATTCAAATTTCATCTCTAAATCTTTTTTCCAGTTATGAGTGATATGTTGATGCCTGGGCTTTTTACTTTCAGAAATTTGCAGAAGATAACACACTCTCACTTAGGTTGCAATAGTCTGTCTGTTTAATGCAAAGGGAGAGTTACATAATGCATGTTGTTGTTGTAGTTATTTAGCCCCCGGCCAGTTTTGAATGAGCAGACCTATGATCAAAGATATTGCAGCTAACACATTGTATCGTTTTGTATATAAGGGGCTAAATTTTATGATGTATCTTTCTTATACATTTTAGATTGTCGTGGTGGTATCAGAAGGATTTGGCTACACTACTTAAAAGTAAAAGGACCACACAGAGTGGGTTACTCTTTACTCTTGCTTTACTCTTTTACTTGTTTCATCCATTTGACTGCGGCCATGCTGGAGTACCGCCTTTTAGTCAAGCAAATCAACCCCAGGACTTATTCTTTGGAAGCTTAGTACTTATTCTATCAGTCTTTTTTGATGAACTGCTAAGTTACGGGGATGTAAACACACCACCATCGGTTGTCAAGCGATGCTGGGGGTGGGGAGGACAAACACAGACACACAAACATATACATACATATATATATATAT
>NC_068984.1:34237079-34239362 GCF_001194135.2 Octopus bimaculoides
CAACCATTTTAATGAATTAATAAAAATGACATCAAAGTCAGTCACAGCAGCATCTAAATGTTGGTTACTACTTTACAGGGTGTTTACACTAAATTTAACAGTTCTATAAAAGAAAATGAAAATACAATATCCTTTTAAAAAATACAAGTATTTTGAAAAATCGACAAATATCCACGAGATTATGGCTGGGAGATAACAGTTTATAGAAATTAGCTGTCCTAAGCTTCCACCACAACCTCGAGACAGTTCCAGAACCTAATAATGCATTCTTTACTATGTCCCTGGTAAGATCATTAAACACCCTCTTTGATCTTGACCACCAGCTTGGGTTTAGTTTTGCAGACAGAGCAGTTAGAGTCTTATTTAACCATATCTGCAAAAACTGTGGTGAACCATTTTCACTCAATGGGCAAGGTTCAGAAACTCAGTACTTGGGTGTCACATTTTTTGAGCGTAAGCAGCAAAAATCAACACACCACAATCGCCACCAGTTTGCTCGCTCAAAATTGCTCAACACTTGGTCATAAACAATGTTTTCTTTACTGCATTGCCACTGGTCATGAAGAATGATGCCTTTGAATCGATATCAAGCAGCAAAATGAATGGCTCAACTCTGACAAACAAGTGACTCCATGAGCAAAACTAGATCTTCATCCATGAAAGACCATTTTGTGTATATGGTGGGACTGGGAAGGTATAATTCATTGTGAACTGCTTGAGCACAATCAAACACTGAAGGTAGAGCTCTACATTCAACAACTGCACTGACTCAATGAAACATTTCAGTAAAAGATTCAATCGGCAAAATCGCATTCTTCTGCAGCATGACAATGCCTGTCCTCACGTCGCCACTATGACCAAAGCTATGATTCAAGCACTCAAATGGGAAATGGTGCTACATACTCCATACTCTCCAGACTTAACGCCATTAGATTTTTAATCTCTATCAATCACTTTCAAACACTTCGCATGGTGTATCACTCAATAATAACATGGAATTGAGGGCATGGTTGGACGAATTCTTTGAGTCAAGGCCTGGAGATTTCTGTCGCTTAGACATTGGAAAAAATTATTGCACAATGGGACGAAGTCATAAACAATAGAGAGTATATTATTGGTTAATTTGTTGTCGTTTTTTGCTTGAAATAAATTTGAAAAAACTCATCATGAATTATTCCTCAACCCACTATAATCTTACAACGTAAATTATTTCTGAATTTCAAGAATAATAAGTAAATTGGAGAAATTATTGTAAATGTATGCTTTCTTTATCAGAAAAGTTTAATATTTTAACACTGATTACGAGCTGGTCTGCAACTGTGCTTGTTATTGCACAGCTTTATAAACACAGTGCGAGATCAGCTCAAATTCAGTGTTTAAACTAACCATTGGATGGCAATTCATGGTTTAGATCTGTTGACTGTGTTTTCTTTTGTCTTAAGTGTGTGTGTGTATATATATATATATATCCACTTTTACCCGCTCCCATTGATTGCACCTAGTATAGCACTAGTGTAGCAATAATTGGGTACCCTCCCAGCAGTATACTGGATAGATACTATCCTTTAGTGGGTTGAACCCCCAACCCCTAACTCTCTCACACTATATATATATATATATATATATATATATATATATATATATATACACACACACATATGTTCCACACTTCTGCTTATTATAATTATCATTTCCTGTTTTGCAATTCTGCCCATATTTCATTACTGCACACTTATTGATAATTAATTAGCAACCAATGAAAATATATTGGCAGTTAAATATTGTGTATGAATATCCCAGTGATTGTTGGTTTAATTATTTACAAATGTGCAATGCATGTTCAACTTAATTGTTACATTCTTGATGTTGAGCAATCAAATTCATAATGCAATGCCTGAATCTAGAAATTCACTCATATCCTGTTAGTAAACACTCTTCCTTGTGTGGTCATTAGAGATGTGAACTGCAGGAGTAATAGCAGCTTGTAATGCAATAATTATATTACGTGTTTATGATCAATCAATATGTTTTTACTATGCATGCTTGACTGTGGAGCATACATTCATGCATTAACAGACACATATATGTATATATACATAAATAAATACATGACTACATAAACATATATACAAACATATATATATTAATATACATTACATCCTTTGTTTATACGTTTTTCATTTACATATATATATATATATATGAGGAAACTTGGGATAGAAGAATGGCTAGTGAGAGCTGTGCGAGCCATGTACAGAGATGCGGCCAGTAAGGTGAGGGTTG
>NC_068984.1:34239372-34240990 GCF_001194135.2 Octopus bimaculoides
TATATATATATACATATATATATATATATCATCATCATCATTTAATGGCTGCCTTCCATACTAGCAATTATATATATATATATATTTGTATGACAAGTGACCAAGACCTTGGGTGATATACCGTGCTTGTGTTGACATGTGAGGCCAAATGAGTTTGTACTCATGGCCAATGCTGGTGTCACATCAATGGCACCTGTGCTCGAGGCACGTAAAAAGCACCCATTGCACACTTGAAGTTATTAGCATTAGGAAGGGCATTAGCTGTAGAAACCATACTAAATCAGATTGGAACCTGGTGCAGCTCCCTAGTTTATCAGTTTTCAGTCAAACCATCCAGCCCATGCCAACATGGAAAACAGATGCTAACTGAAGATGATGATGGTGATGCAATATATGTATGTATGTATATATGTATGTATATATGTATGTATGTATGTATGTATGTATGTATGTATATATATATAATATTTGTAAGCAAACCAGAAATATATAAATATGATATATTATTATACAGTTATTATTATGCTATGGGCCTTCTATAGTAGCTTTCTCTCCATAAATTACAAAGCGTTTCTGGTTTGTTTATAAATATTACAAGTAGTATTAGACAGTTTAAGTATATATATTCATTAAATTTGGCTGAAATTGATGGGTGAGCATTTGGTCCAGTTGAATGTGCAAGGAGCTATGTTAGCATGGATTTGTGAGTTCGATTCTGACTAGGGTTAACTCATCATTTTTCAGTCATTTGTTCGTATTTAAAACATTGTTGCTTCAAATCGAAGAATATATATTATTATGATTTATAATTGTACAGTTTTATATATATATATATATATATATATATATATATATATAAATACAGACATACACAAACATAGACACACAGACACACACATGTGTGTGTAACAGTATTCACCAATAATGGATTCAATGCTGCTTCTGCTTGCACATGATGATAATTAGTGTCTTGGAGCAGCTTATTATCACTGGTGTTAATAGTTACAATAATGGCAGGCGGCACATGTAAGGATTGATTTATCATTACCAACCCATGCATCACATTCACCTGTCAAGAATCAGAAATTATATTAACCCAGTGCCAGTTTTTATTAATATGGTGAAATTAATTTATTTCAGTTTCATTATTGTTTTAATCAATTTAAAACACAAATCTGCAACATTTGAGGAATTTAAAGCATTCTAATTTAGACGCAGGCATACATACACATACAGATACACAGACATTGGGAGCATACCAGTATGTATAGAAGCACACACATGCAAACAAATATGTACACACACATTATATATCTGTGATGATATACATTTGCATATGTGTGTATATGTGTGTATATGTGTTGTGTGCGTGTGTTAATATGTGTGTTTACATGTATATGTATGTATGTGTGTGTGTATACATGCACACAACCATATATGGCTGTTTGGTTAAGAGGCTCGTTTTTCAACTGTGTGGATTTGGTGTCACTCCCACAACATGCCAAATTTTGTCTTCTGTTATCATTTGTAAGTGAATTTTGTATGTGGAAACTGTCAGGAAGCCTGTTTCATATGCATATATAAATATATATATATATATATATATATCTATATATAT
>NC_068984.1:34241159-34243079 GCF_001194135.2 Octopus bimaculoides
TATATATATATATATATTTATTATATAGAGAGATTTCACAAAAAACCACAGACGAAGACAGGTGGTGTAGAAAACAAATAGATGTATTAGTATAATTCTCGGGAATTGAGAAAGTCTTTAAAGTTTCGAGCCTACGCTCTTCAACAGAAAGGAACACAGAAAGAAACAAGGAGAGAAACAAGGAAAGAGAAAAAAAAGGAGAGAGAAAAAGGAGAGAAAGAAGGGAGAGAAAAAAACAAGGAGAGAAACAAGGAAAGAAAAAAGGAGAGAAAAAAGGAGAGAGAATAAAGGACAGTAAAAAAACAAGGAGAGAGAAAAATGTGTGTAGTGGTCAGCGATGTATATATATAAATATGTAAAACTTTTGTTTTTGTATTCGTCTCACTGCTAGTTGGCAACCAGTGTTAGTTTGTTTACATTCCTCATAATATAGAAATTCACTAAAGGAAACTGATAGAATAAGAACTAGATCTGCTTGTACATATTGCTATTGATTTATTCAACTAAAACTCCTCAAGGCAGTGCCCCAGCATGGTCATTGTCTAATGACTGTAACAAGCAAAAAAGAAAACAAAAATATATATATATACACATATATCATTATCCTAGTAATTATAGGGCTCTGTTTTTTTCCATCCTTAGTTAAACCTCTGCCTTTTCTAAGTTTTTTTTTTAATACTTCAATTACAGGTTTTGCTTTCTTGGCTGGAACTGTTTTGTTTAATTTACTAATATGCAGCTATAAGTATCAAATCATCAATCAGTCTAAAACTCCTCAGTTCTGACTAAAATCAACAGGAAGTGGTTGAGAAATAAACCTTGATGGACCCCCACATGTATTTAAATTCCCCACCGGACTCATTGCTTACATGCACATCATGATTGCACCTCTATACATGGCTTGAAAAGCTCTCACAAATCAGTCATCAACTGCTACTTTCCTAGATGACTACTAAATCAAAGAGTGAGAGACTTGTCAAAAGCCTATTCCAGTTTGATGATATCTAGCCTTACTCCAGGTTAAGTACTTCTTTTGAAGTTGTCTCACAGGAGTACAGCATCAATAATACATCTTCTTAGCACAAAGCCAAACAACATATCATCTAGATTAAACATTTTTCTTATCAACTTTTGCATTAGCTTTCATAATGTAGTAAAATAGTTTGTTGCCTATGTATAATCCACTCTTCTAGTGCATCAATTTGGTTATTATGACAATTTATGGTGATACTGCTATGTTAGTCACTGTGTATGACATATTCTTTGTATAATGTGATTAAATATTCAGGTTATTAGCCTGTACTCTACTATGATACATATTTGAAGAATCTCCAAAACAACTATTTTCATAGGCTTTTTATCTGTAATCAGGTTATTTACCATATTGCTCTCAACTTGGATGGCTGGTACCCTTGATTGATCTACTTGGGGAAGACATTTTTTTTCCATTTCATGCATTCACCTCATTCAACAAATTCTGATACTTTTGTGCATTATATAAACGCACAAACATGCAGACAAGCTCACAAGTACACATTTATATATACATATATATACATCAGATAGTAGATCTTAACACAGTGCTCTGGCTTTGACAGCTCCTGTCTAAATTTCTAACCCACCACAGCATGGAAAGCAGATGGTAAATGAATATATATATATAAAATCCTAATAAGTAGGAAGGTAGATAAAACACAAACCCCTTCAGGTAGATGGCCCTGCTCAGTATGTAGAAAAGGAGTAGGTAGTAACTCTATAAGATGTACCCGGTGCAAGCTATGGACACATAAGAGGTGCAGCAACATCAAAGGCAGGTTAACTAGCAAGTTAGTTTTTGTTTGTGGCAGATGTTCAGGTGCAATAAAGACTGTAAACAAACAGGAAACAACTTCTATCTCATTCCAGGGTGAAAAACTAGAG
>NC_068984.1:34243880-34244496 GCF_001194135.2 Octopus bimaculoides
GTGCGGGTGACACGTAAAAGCACCCACTACACTCTCCGACTGGTTGGCGTTAGGAAGGGCATCCAGCTGTAGAAACTCTGCCAAATCAGACTGGAGCCTGGTGTTGCCATCCGGTTTCACCAGTCCTCAGTCAAATCGTCCAACCCATGCTAGCATGGAAAGCGGACGTTAAATGATGATGATGATGATACATATAAATGATTTAATATTTCATTTAGGCATAGTGAGACTAATAACCTTGTGTAGAACTCAATATACATACGGTCCAGAATACAATGTTATATGAGTATACAGTGGTAAAAGAAAACAAAGACATGACATTGGAAAAACCAAATGTTATGTAATGAACTTTGTAGGCTTACAGCTGTTTCTACTATATGTTGGACTCTTAGTCGAGTATCAGGATAATATCTTAAAGCTTCATCAGAGCCTTGAATATAAAGTGCACTTTACTTGGGAAAGTCACATTTTCAGAGCATACAGGCCTTATGAGTGAGTAAGTTTATGTTGATGGTTATATGTATATATTTGTGTATATATATATATGCTATATATATATATGTATATGTATATGTGTGTGTGTGTGTGTGTGTATGCATATGTATATATGTATATA
>NC_068984.1:34246707-34249514 GCF_001194135.2 Octopus bimaculoides
AAGCTTTATACACAATCTTTCATTACATCAGTATATATTGTTGATATAAAGGATGGTTTAAAGCCATCTTCAGCCACAAACATTGCTAGTCCCAAGATTACATCACAAAGGAAAAAGAAAAAAGAAAGAGAAAAAGAAAAAGTCCATTTAGTATTACTCATTATAATAGGTTTATCCTTTAAGAAGTTATATCTGCATAAATGTTTGTTGGATTTCAAAAATCTGCCCATACTGTACTACAATTCAGCATAGAGTGAATGTTAAATAGATTGGATTATATTTAACTAGCATGTATAAGATAGAAAGAGAATATCAAAAGTAAAAAATAAAGCAAAAGTTAAAATATTACACACTTTGCACGCATGCAGGCACACACACACACAAACACACATACACACACGCGCACACACATGCACACACACTCACTCTCTCTCACACACACGCATGAAGACACACACACGCATAAGCACACACACACACACACACACTCACACAAGCATGGGTATGGTGTTAAGACACTTGCCTTGAACCAAGTGGTTTTGGGTTCAGTCCCACTGTATGGAACCTCAAGCAAGTGTCTTCATACAAAAGCTTCAGGCCAACCAATGCCTACTGAGTGAATTTGGGAAACAGAAACTGTGTCGAAGTACATCATATATGAGTTTGCTTGTGTGTGTGTGTTTGTGTTTATTAATCACCACTAGCACCACTAGACAAACAGTGCTAGTTTGTTTACATCCCTATAACTTAGCAGCTTGGCAAAAGAGACTGATAGAATAAGTACCAAACTGTAAAAAAAAATCAATACTAGAGGCAATTTTTCAGCTACACGCCCTACTTGAAAGTAGTGCCTCACATGGTTGCAGTGCAATGACTAAAATAATTAAACAATAAACGATAAACTGTATGAACATATTTATATAAGTGTGTAAAGTACTTAAATAACTAGTTTTGATACAAAACTAACTATGCATAACAACTACAAATATCTATATACACCAGACTATACACTATTCTCCTTTATGTATAAGCTATAATATAAAAGAACATTATGATGAACCAATCAGGAACCAGTTTTTCCACATCTGTCAACTTCACTGAGAGCCAAAATATTCAATTCACATACATAACATATATACATATATATTTATGCACACACACACACTCACACACACACACTCACACACACACATTTTGGCCTAGATGGAAAAGAGGAGTACAATCAAGAAGGAATTGGAAGCACATTATGACTAGCAGTATATAGTGACATCTGATAGGCTATCAACAGAGTGATATACATAGATATATAGGCATATATATATATATATATATATATATATATATATATATATATATATATATATATATATATATATATATATATATATATATATCCTCAGCCTCCACTTGTTCATCATAGTCCTCCAGGCAATGGCAGAAAAATTTATGTTGGGTTGCCCTTGGGAACTTCTCTATGCTGATGACCTTGTTGTTAAACTGAAACACTACCAAAACTAGAGAAGAGATTTCAGGTGTGGAAGCAAGATTTGTAATGAAAGGGCCTTAGATTTAATTTAGCAAAGACCAAAGTTTTAAGAGGAAAACAGACAAATCACAAATACTTTCAGGTAGATAGCCCTGCTATATATGTAGAAAAGGTGTAGGTAGAAACTTCATGCGATGTACCCAGTGCAACTCTCCGGCTTGCCAGTTTGTTCAAGCCGTCTAACCCATGCCAGCATTGAAATGGGAAGTTAAATGATGAGGACGATGATGATGATATGTATCTATGTGGTCTGATGAATAAGTATCTGGACTGTTGCCATAGTAACGAAACTAAAACACATAGAGTAAATCTGCTTGGCACAGATTGACTGTGAACTCTGTTGTGCATGTGCACTAAATTTTAACATTCTAGCTCACTTTAGCTGTTTACAGCAGTGCTTGGAAGAAAGGTGTTTAGCGTGTGATCAATGCATTGACCATGACAGAGAAAGTTGAGCTGAGAATCTGCATCAAATTTTGCCAAAAGCTTGATGATACCTGATCAGGGGCCTACACAAAGTTTCCAAAAAGTTTCATCATTCTCAACACAATCAACTGAAACCTGAGTGTCTTTTTAGTCAGCTGAAAACAGTTTTGGTACAACCTTGGCAGACATGTATCTCATACCCAAATCTTCAGTGATAATACACTGAACTAAACTGTAACTAATTTGCACATCTTCTGAGAATCCATGGATTGTGAGTCAACGATTTCATCTCACAGCTGCAATGTTTTCTCAGTTCTGCTGGTTGTGGGTCTCCCAGAAGGTTCGTCGCTATCGACATATTTTTGGCCATCTTGGAAACATCTGAACCATTCATACATTTGTGTGTAGCTCACATACTCCTCTTCATACACATAGTGAAACTTTGCACAGGCCTTTGAGCAGGTATTGCCATAACAACTCTCTCTGTCATGGTCACTGCAATGCTCACATGCTACCTACACACCTTCCTTCCAAGCAATTCTGTAAACAGCAAAATTAAAATAGAATGTTACAATTGAGTGTGCATGCACAGTAGAGTTCAAGGTCGATCTTTGCCAAGTGGTTTCACTCTGTGTGATTTAACTTCATTACTATGGCAACAGTCCGAATACTTATTGATCAAACCTCATAAGAATATATGAAGTTAGTATATATATATCTGTGCATGCATATGTATATAAATATATATGCATATCTATCTATCTATTCATTTGTCTATCCATCTTTCTATCTATCTATCTATCTATCTATCTATTTAGATATATATATATATATA
>NC_068984.1:34249614-34252469 GCF_001194135.2 Octopus bimaculoides
ATCTGTAATTAGATTCGTGTGTTAATTGTTGATTTACCATTAATTTTTGCATGCATTTTTTAGGAAATGTTTCATTATTTTGGCAGAATTAAGCAGAAAATCTGTTTGTGATCAATAAAGTGAAAACAAACAAAAAAATCTTTTTTCATAAAGTTTACATTCCCGTTTACTGATTTGTTTTTTCTTGTTTTACTAAGGTTTTAACCTGAGTTTTAATCAGTGGTATAGTCACTGAAGTCTCTCTTAAGCTCTTTATTCTTTGTTTTTACCTAATATGCATTAATCTAATTTATTCAATTTGTGTATGTATATATTTATTATCAAACAAACAAAACCCAGTTGCTAATCTTTCTTTTAATTATTGTGAGATCAGCATTAGGAAGGTTATCATGCTATTAACTAAAATATTACAGGGCTCACTCATTCATATGCAAGTATCAATGTTTAAAAACCTTATTGATCATACTGGTTTAAAGACATAGTTTGAAGAATGAAAAGAAAAGTGATTGTGATTCATTGTCTGAATTTGATGATTCATCAAACTATCCAATCTAAGGATTTCTTTAAAGGAAAAGAACAAAATAAAAATGCAGTCCCTAAATATGGAACAGTTTGCAAGACCACATTCCTTAGTGAACCTTTTATATTCAACATCAAAGAATAAAATAAGATTTTCAACCGCTTTTAATGAATGCATTCATAATTCTCTTGTTATATTTCTGATGTCTTTCTTTTCACATTTTTTTTTCCTGAAATTTACCTTTTAATTTGCATTTCCATTATATTGTTCTCTTTCATTTTTATTTAAATTTATTATTTATTGTTTTCTGTGTTTCTTGTCATAGACTGATGTCCCCAGAAGTTAAGAGTCAATCTTCTCAACTAATTCATGAATATTTAAAATTTCTTTTCCGTTAAGTTTCTCTCTGCGTGTGTGTGTGTGTGTGTGTGTGTGACTCTGTGTGTCTGTGTCTGCGTGGTCTTTGTGCAATATATCCATGCATTCTTTATTAAATATGCCTGCATAGCAAAATGAATCTGAAACCAAGGATAATGTTACACCTTGATTGCACTGAAGATGATAAGGACGGTTTTAACATCAGACCACAACTTTAATTTCTTTACCTGTGTATACATGTGTGTGTGTGTATAATCTACACACACTCACATATATGCCCTTCTCTTCTCCTTTTATGGCTAACTAGATGGCTAACAGATGGCTTAGAGAGATACCTATACACTTCACTTATATTGAGGTGGCTTCATTGAAACTACCTCTTGTGTTACTAACCCTGATGTTTAGTCTCAGCATTTACTAAGTTTATCACACCCATTAGATTCTCCATGTATATATGACTGTACTTTTTACTGAATGATCTAAATAAATTATCTGAACTAATAGGAACAAGAATTGATAGTGATAACTTCTTTGAGCACTTGATGTCTTTGTCAAATACTTCATGATGTCTATGTTAAATGCTTTTGCTAAATGACCAGTACTGGTGTATCTGTGCTGAGAAAATAGTGAATTGATATATCATAAATTCATAGGCATGGATGTGAGCTGTAGCAATGGCTGTGTGGTTTAGAAGCTTATTTGTGAAGCGCATGATTTTGATTTCAATCCTACTTCATGGCATCTTGGGCAAGTGTCTTCTAATGTATCTCCTAGAGAACAAAAAACTTATGAGTGGATTTAATTGATGGAAACTGAAAGAATCCCATTGTGTGTATGTATATGTTTATACATATTTATGTTTGTAACAAACCATAGATGTACATCCGATGACCAATGTAATATATTTTATTATAAACACAAAATTGTGAACTCAAATTGTTATACTGGACTCACAATCCCTCAATTTTCTCATCAGTTGACGACATGTTCATAATTAATTATATTTCAACTGTGCAGAAAATAGTTGATAGTTTTATATAGAATTCTACAAGAAATAAGAATAATCATTAAAAAAATTGTTAATAGAAGAATACAAAACAAAACTCAGTACCAGATATGTCACAGTTAAAAAATAATGAAATCTACTTTGAATTCATCGCCATCCTCATCATTGTTTTAATGTCCATTTTTGTCCATGCTTCCATTGGCTGCATAGAGTTTATTGAAGCAAATTTGCTATGGCCAGATGCCCTACTTGTCACCAAAGCTTACCTGTTTTCAAACAAAGTAATATTTCACTTTAACCAGACATGATTTTGCAGAACATTAGAAATGAAGGACATTCATTTACAATAATCATGTCATGTCAACACAAGGTGACATAAACACCTACACGCTAGCTATCTCTTTCTCCCCCTCTCTCTGTCTCTCTCATTCACACACACACATTTATATAACAAGCTTCTTTCAGTTTCTGCCTACCAAATCCACCAATGCTTCAGTCAGCCCTGGGCTAGAGTAGAAGATACTTGCCCAAGGTGCAACTGAACATGAAACCTTGTGGTTGGGAAACAAACCTCCTTGCCACACATTCATACTTCTGCCTATAATTTTCTGAAATTTGAGGTAGAATTTTTTTTTATCAATGGACACAGTATTAACATTATCATTTGTACTCTATATCAAAATGTCAGAGCAGCACATCGTTAACATTTTATTTTGATGAGGAGACTAACGAAGTATTGGAAATGTTAATGGGTTAAGAAGAACTAATAAGGAAATAATGAAAATCATTAAAAGAAATATTAAAACTGAGTATAGTCATATAATAATATAGACATAGTGGAAAGAAAAGATGTTTTATATTAACATATACACATATGCTCATACACACACACACACACACACACACACACACACACACACACACACACACACACACACACACACACACACA
>NC_068984.1:34252479-34258229 GCF_001194135.2 Octopus bimaculoides
ATGCACACACACACGCACACAAACTTTAGAAACTGAAACTACTAAATTATTGCAATATAATCTATTAAATTCCAATTTCTAAAATATTAAACAGCTCTACTTTCAATATTGAGTACTTCCATTTTCTCTTATTTACACTTTATTTAATTCTCGCTTTCCCTTCACATACACATATATGCATATGATATAGTTTTCTTCTTTTTCAGTCATTGAATTTTGGGCATGTGTGTGTGTGTGCCTATGTGCCTGCATAAACTGACAACTAAGATTGTAATGCAAATGAAATTTTGAGCACCAATTTGAGACTTAACAACAGATCCTCTGACAAAACTTGTACTGAATATCTATTACTTGCAGGACAGAGCACCTGCTGCTTTGATCTGCAAAATATACTATATAAACCTTTGCTGGTATAAACTAACACAATCACCTCAAGTATTTCATTTGTTTCATTGATGTGTCAGTCATTCAATCCCCTGCAGATAAGCTTTCAAGTATTGTCTAACATAAACAATAGGAGTATGCTTGTTTGCTGGAAACAAAGGACCATATTTATATTAGCTATTTATGATGAATTAAGGCTAAGAATAGGAACAAATTATAATTAAATTGCTAAGATTATAATATAAATAATTATATAAAACATTATATATACACACACACACAAACACACTCATATATACAGAGAGAGAAATGCAGAGAGACAGAAAGTGAGTGAGTGAGAGAGATACAAACTAAAAAGAAGTAGAAAGAAAATATGAAATTCTATAAAATCTTCTAGGAGAAAAGAAGACTTGCCTCTCAAGGATCGAAGTCGACTGTGGCTGAATGGTGCTGCCTATGTCTGTACATGTCTGTCACTCTTTTGTTTGAAAATGGGACTGACCACACTGCCAAATCGAATTTGTCCAGGAAGGCAGCTATGAAATATATCACCTTATGAGTTTAAGAATTTCACCCTGATCTTGCGAATTTTTCTTTGAATCATTCTCCTTTCTGTCAAGTACAGCTTGCAAATGTGCACCTATTCAGATATGGTGTAGGCCACCCACATCAGTTTTTCTTTGATTTTGTACGGCATTCCTATCATTTAAAATTTCTGTCTGTATATCTGACTAACATTGTAACATTGTGCTTCTCATAGATTTGAAAAGAGGATTTGTAATTACTTAGTTCATTTAAGTTATCTGATAAGCTGAAAAATCCTTATGAGCGTGTGTGTCCCCGTTAGACAACACCATCATTGTTTCAATGATCACAGATTCTGTGTCGCATTGACCATTCACTAGGCACTCACTGTTGACTCTATATGAGTATCCTGCCTCTGTACGGAGCATGGGAGTATTCACTGATATTCTTTATATACTAGTCACACATCTGAGCAAGTTACTTAAGTTATGCTTGGTGAATATTTTCTATAGCTAGAGTCTTGTGTAAAATGCTTATCCATTAATATAAAGTGGGCTCTTTGAGTGAGTAAGATGGCTCAAACCAGAGCCGGCACTCTTCTAAAACAATTGTTATTAATCAATTGGAAGCAACCCTTCCTTCCAGGAATATGTTGCAAAATTCTTCCACATCATCGTTCTGGTTCTTTATACTAACTCTGACTCAACCAGGACTATGTATGTACTTCCAGCGTAAAAGAGGCTATGCACTTGAGGTTAGCACGTCTGAAGTGTTGTCCATGTTGTCAAAGGCAAATGTCGGCGTGAAACAGTCGGTAACATTCTGGCTAGTTATAGGGTGTAACCAGTAATATACTGCTGGACTAATATAAACATATATATGGATGTGTATACGTGTATTCTCGCACGCAAGCGCATATGTAAAGTTAAGTACTTTATGAAAATCAAGTTGATGTTGACTATTTGTTTCATGTATCCGGTTGTTGAACACTGCAACACTATCTATCTGTCTGTCTTTCTGTCCGTCCGTCCGTCTATCAATCTATCTATCTATTTATCTATCTATCTATCTATCTATCTATCTATCTATCTATCTATCTATCTATCTATCTATCTATCTATCTATCTGTCTGTCTGTCTATTTGTCTATCTGTTTGTCTGTCTATACGTATATATATATGTATGCTGTATATATATTTATATATATATGTATATATATGCGTGTATATATATATATATATATATATATGCATAACATACATACATGCATACGTACATGCATATTTACACACCCACATACAAACATGTATGTAACTATGCATTTAGAATATTATGTTTATATTATACTGAAACTGGTTTGCACAAAAATTTCTGTTCCGACACCTGAATCACTACTCACGTCTATACTTAAAATACCACGCAGGTCTCTGTAGACCTGTGCATGATGCAAATTTACTTTTTCTGTTGTGCAATATACCACCACAAAGAAAACTTCTGTCTTGAATCAGGTGTATATGGTCCCTATTTGTGGAAACATATGCGTATTAATCTCCATACATACTTGAAAATTTCCTAATGTTAATTGTACGGTCACGTTGTTTCTGTGTATGCTGCGACGTTAATGTAGTGTGTCTTGCCTACGGGGAACAAATAATATAACTGACTGCACAACATATCTATCGGATTCTAGTTCTCTCAATCATTTTGTTCTATTACAATACTCACATACAGACACACTCACAAATTTATATATAAGTTCCAAGTTAGAAGATTGATATTTCATACGCTTCGGGCAGAAACGTATTAATATGAACACGTCTATAACTATAAATATGGCCGATATTTTATATGGCGTAAGATCAGTATGCATGCATAGATGTACACACACACAAATGTGTATACATTAAAAGAGTATGTATGTATGTATCTATCTACCTAGCTATATTTATCTATCAATCTGTCTATGCCCACACACACACACACACACACACAAATACACACACGTATATATATATATATATATATATATATATATATATATATATATATATATATATGTATGTATTGTGTGTCTGTGTGTCTGTGAGCTGAATGCGAGAAGGCAAATTCTCAAAGTCCTTAGAGCGTGAGTAGAATGTCACGCGATATTTGTCCCAATTTTTTGATCTTATAGGCGAAATGAAGATGACATTAACATTGCCTTTCGTCGTTTAGGGTTAAAAATAACAGCATCACTCCAAGTGCTGGAACCTCTTGTTCAAGCACTGTGGAGTGCTGGAACAAGTGTTTCGGACAAGATATTTTGTGTTATCTTTTCTGATTTTTCGCATTATGACAGCGACGAAAATTTAATAAATGATTGAATGAGAAAACGAAAGCTTTGCAAAACGAAAGTGGTGGGTCAAAATTTATACAGTTTAAAAATACGCAGGATCTGTTTGGACTTCAGTTATTAAATATTTATTTAATGTCCTTCCACGGACAAATGCTCCCTAATTCAATTAGAAAATTCAGCCTGACCGGACTTGCTTCGCTTACATAGATCACTGCAATCCGCACTCATGCCTTTCATATTATTTGTGCCATACACTGACTTCATTCTGAGCCTTTATTAGTACTTTTTATACCAATAGTTTTATAGAATGTATCTTTCTATAAAATTTATGTTTTACAAAACCATCTCCTCAGACGAAATTTTTGGAAATATCGTCTAAATCCAAATATACACAGCTTTATGCTGTTCGGTGAATATAGGTATTTAAATTGGTTTGGATATGAAAGTCTAATTTCTATGGTATCGTGAAGTCTATTAAAGCACATCTTGAATCATACACACCAGACGTCATTTTGTATAGCGAATATTCTATGGTTTGCTGTTGCTTACCCTCTCCTGTTTCCCTGTAAGGTAATATTTCTCTATGACCAGACATCTTTCAGAAGAATAGAAACGAAGGACATCGCCTGCTTGATGCTGTCACTCCATTACAACTGTTACAACATCTCATAGCAAAGAGATTGTAACACTCACACATGCATATCCATAATTATGTGACGGGTTCCTTTGTGTTTCCGTCTACCAAATTCACTCACAAAGCTTTGGTTGGCCCGAGCCTATACCAAACGACATCTGCCTCAGGTGCATCGTAGCGGGGCATCATATATATTTGTTTGTTTGTCTGCATGTGTGCGCGCGCGTGTTATAGTTAGTATATATTAGACGTGTGCACGTGTTGTGTGTACGTGTGTGTGTGTGCTCGCGTGCGTGCATATATATTTTATTTGCGTAATCATATTAAGTCAGCAAACAACTTATCAGTAGTAAGATTAATTCACCTGTACACAGACCGTAAATTAATTATCTGTCTTCTTTCAGTAGTGATGTTTGTGTTTGCCGTTAGAGGTCACCTAAGCTAACCTGTCTTGTTCTGTAATGTTTGGATAAAATGATATATTCGAATTGCAAATCTCTTTGCGCTTCTTGCTTGTCAACGCTAATAGCGACAATTCTTCTCTTAATGTGTTGTCTAAGTGTTACGTATGTCAACTGTAATAGGCACCTAGGGTTAATAAATTTATTGCAATTGTATGCTCGGAATCAACACCATGGAAATTTTCCGTTAACGACATACACAAAATACAACTGTCAAGGCAACCCAATGGACTTTTGCATAAAAGAAAAATAACTGAAACTGCAAATTGTTGGATTCTCGTAGATTAATAGGTCAATGACATGTAGTGAACATGTTTTTAAAAATGTATACTTTCTAACATACAAGATTCGTCAATTATAAAATGTCGGCATTCTACTGACATTTCTCCGGGTATAATGTGCACTTTCTTTCAATCAAATTGGGTTGGAAATAGCTGAGTTGTAGCGAAATGTTCGAATGCGATAATTTTATTTTTCTTATGCTAGGAGTACATAGTGTTTTTCCAGTTCATGATACGTGTGTGTATACGTTTATATATGTATAGATATAGGTGTGTATGCATGTAAAATGTATGTGTGTGTGTGCGTATACATAGGGAGATAAATCGATAAAGAGATACTCGTCTAACAATCTATGTATCAGAAAAAATATATACTCGAATATTTGTTAAAGTGTGTATATTTATTTAAATATGCTGTGTTATAGATCCATATCAGCCGATCTTACCAAGCGTTTCCGCACTGGTCTCATATTCTTTCTATATCTTCTATCTCTGAATACCATGTGGTGTTACTTAAACGTGCTGCTATCAAATATCTGGTTATCTAATACTCAGTGTGAAACTGATGGCGAAGATCAGTTGAAATGGATCAGTATACAGTATTATAATATTGTATCCTTTGATTTATATAAATACTGGAATGTTACCTGTCTTATGATGGGTAACTTTAAAAGTATAGTTTTTCCACCATTCATAATATCAGGAAAAAATAGCATGCATGCAATAATTTTATTTAATTTTTATAGAACTTCTTGGCATATATACAAAGCAATGAAATGAATGCTAATTTTCGAAAGAAAAATATTTAACTCTTAAAAATAAAATTAAATAAGACAAATTTCTCATTTGCATAAACCTCCTCCTAAATGCTGTTTCATTCAATCTCTCCTCATCCCCCTCCTCTCCTCCTCCTCCACTTCCTCTATTATTCTTTCTCCCTCACTGTGCTTGTGAAGCATTCTTTTGCACTTTGCCTGCCACCAAGCCTCCAATGTGCATCATCCGGCGTCTCATATAGTATCCCTATTTTACCTTCTCTCTCTCTGTCTCTCTCTGTGCCTGTCTCTGTGACTGCCTCGATCTGTCTGTCGGTCTGTCTGTCTGTGTCTCCCTCACTGTGTCCCTGTCTCT
>NC_068984.1:34258381-34259667 GCF_001194135.2 Octopus bimaculoides
TATATATATATATATATATATATATTTAGATAGATAGATAGATAGAGATATTGATATTGATATTGTACACGCACACACATACATACACACGCGCGCGCGCACACATATCTATATGTATGTATATATGTATCTATGCGTACACACACTGATACATATGTATGCATCATCTTGGCAGTTTACTCACATATGTAGCCGAAACCTACCAGGCATATTTATTAGAATTCACTTCTTGTTTACTTTGTTTTTGGTTTCTTTTAATCACATGCGATCATGTGAATGTGTTTTAGTTACTTGTTTGCATTACCTGAATCAGAAAGTAAAGAACAAAGTAAAAACGGAAACAAATACAAAAAAAAAATATATGGTTTGGATGATTCTAGAAAAAAAAAGTGCCACAAAAAACAAAAACCCAAAAGCAATAAGCATATTTCGAATATTCCAAAAAGGTGTGTTTCAGTTGGATGCACTTTGTAACGTGAATCACTCAACTGTGAATTGGTGGTTCTTATTTTGCAACTTGGTAGAAAAGAAAAATTTCCTCAAAGACTAAACATTGAAGATTTCGCGCAAGAGAAATTTAACAGATATGATCTTGTCTAACATCCTTACGACTTTCAAGGATTCGACTTGGATATTTCATCGCCCGATGAATCACAGTATTTTGAAATTCACTCACAGTTCCGTGTATTGCTGCCAAAGTTAACTCATTTCTTTTTGTTTCCTTGTTATTTTAATGTTTTTGTGTAGAATCGGTTTAAAAAAGAAACGGGATAATTGTATTGTGAAATAAAAGAGTGAGAAATACTTCCATAGAGGATGTAACTTTATATTCTGCACTACATTACCATCCGTACGACAGTGGAAACTTAGCAGGTTGCAGAGCGATTTCATTTTTTTTTTTTTCCGTTTTGTTTTACATGGAGCGGAAAATGCAGATTTAGAATGAAAGAAAACGGAGATAGTAGCGTAAATGCATTTAGAAAATGGATCACCAAAATAAAAGATAGAGTTCATTTGGGAATGAAACCTGGACTCGTATTCAATTAAGCAAGAAATTTTTACATTACTATACATATATACCTAACTACGTATCTACATAAACTCCTGCCTCTCTCTCTCTCTCTCTCTCAACCTCTTCCTAAATGTGTGTATACATAACACGCATCACTCATACACTTATGGTGGAATTTATATGTATACTTCAATTATCTGTCTCTCTCTTTCTCTCTCTGTCTCTCTCCCTTTCTCTCTTTCTCTCTCTCTCTCTCTCTCTCTCTCTCTCTCTC
>NC_068984.1:34264274-34271226 GCF_001194135.2 Octopus bimaculoides
TTCTTCTTCTTCTTCTTCCCACTCTCCCTATACATACACATATATGTGTGTGTGTGTGTGTGTATGTATGTATGTATGTATGTGTGTGTGTGTGTATGTATGTATGTATGTATGCATGTACGTACGACTTTCACTCATGTTTCACTCCCAGTACCCAAACTGTCTACAACAAGCAAATAATACTAGTGCTTGCACTTGTGCTTATTGACAACGAGGCTTAAGGTGAAGGGTTCCAATTCTGATCCTTCTGTTTCGATACCACCTTCAGACACTAACTAAAGACCACTGTACAGTATTAAATACACTCGAACAGTACTATGAAAAAAGTGAAAAGAAAAATTTAATATTGCGCTGTAACATATATCGCATTAAGTCTTCTTTTACATTAAAAACAATACAACTTTGCCTCTAGACTGCGATTAAAATAAGTGAAAATAATAAATGTAATTAGATTTCTTCTAATACGAATGATGAATTAACAATAAGAGAACGGTATAAATGCTTTTAAAAATATAACATTAAATCAAATCAATGTAACTTGAGTACTGGTGGTAAATCTGATGTTTTTTCTCTTCTGTGAAAACGATCAGGTAATGGGGTTATACAAGTTTTATTTCTATGTGAGGAGACTGATTTGCGTCAATCAGTCGATATTTGTACAGAATATCTGAGTATAACAGGATTGACGAAATTACACACACCCACACATATGAACCTTGGACAAATAACTTGTAACCAAAGCCTTGAAGGTGAATTTGGTAACCGGAAACTGAAAGAAGTCCATTGTATGTATGTATATAATCATGCATACATGTATGTATGTAGGTATGTATATATGAATGTGTGTGTGTGTGTGTGCGTGCGTGTTACTGTCTCCTTGTTTTGACACAATGCGATAATTGTAAACAAACGTCACTGTCATACAAGTGGTATCATTTGGTTCAGCTTCCCGGAAATCATATTCCTCGACGAGGAAAATATTACTTTGTTTGTAAACAGTAGAGGGTCGACGACATGTAGGGCACCCGACCGTAGAAAATTTGCCGCAATAAATTACGTCTTATCCTCTTGCCGCTTATATTCTGGTAATTGTCAAGTACCACATTTAACTACTACGACAATTCCTTCATTTCACAATGTCGACCTTCTTGAACTCTTAGCTTCCGCACATTTTTCCTTCACTGGTCCTTAACCGCATTGATTTCGCCGGTCTCAGAAAGCCTGTAAAGGTCATGGGCATAACCTCTTCCTCAAGATTAAGCAAGGCAATAAAACTAAAAATTATTATACGATATGTGGCTTTTGTCTATGTTTTGTATTCAAATTCTGTTTGTGTCATATCGACCTCTCTGTTATTGCCTCAGAATTGCAAAATGAAGTACCTTTTCGATCAGTTTTACACATCAATTATCTACTGTTTGTAAATTACTCTTGAATATTTCTGCCAAGTACTATGATATATGAGGTAAAATCTTGACAAACTAAGGCATTGATGCAGTTTAAATCTGCATTTGGAAATCAATTTTCTTCAGTTACATAACGCATTTAGAAAGCATCAATGCCACAAATTCAGATTTTACTCAAAGAAAATATGTGGTATATTTATGTCAATAGGTTCAATAGCTAATGCTGAAGTGCAAGAGGTTAGAAGCGTCTGTCCGGGCACTTTTAAAGATTAGATTGAAGTTAAGACGCTGAAAGAAAACAGCAATAACAAAGAAGTCGAAGTCTATTGACGACTACGAAATTCATAACAATAATGTCAAAATTTGCAAGCGACGTTGGTGATAACAAGATTATAACAGCAACAACCAGAAACAACTACAGCATGGAGAGTGTGATAACCATCACAGTTGACAATAAAGCGATCAAACGCTATGCTAGAGATTGGCATAGAGAGAGAGAGAGAGAGAGAGAGTGAAACTGGTGTTACTGTTAACAAGACATCGAAATACAGCACTAATTTTAAAGTGTGTTATTGACATTTTCTGTTAACAATAATGCGATTAACAGCAACCACAGCAACAACAACAACAACAACAGTTGTGTGAAGACTGTAATTGACGTTGCAACTTACAAGACAATGTACACAATCATAGTTACAAACTATTTCAGTCATAATCACACCTTCACCTATATTGCCACAGCTATCATCACCATTCCGACAATAAATATAATAATGAAATAAATAAATAAATAACCGAAAAAGGAATAGCAATTCGAAATTAAACGGAAAGAAAAATAAACTGCTCTTATGTCTAAACTTCTCTTCAAGTTTAACAAATGGTTTTGCTGTAAGCAACAGATCGTTTGAAACCTGTCTCAACGTGAGTTCCAATATCAACATCCGAAAGTAGTTGCACACATTTATAACCCTCTAAATAAACGGATATTATTTGATGACGTTTTTACGATCTGAAGCAATTTCTGTTAAGTTTTCAGTCATTAATCTTAGACCTACTTTCCATACAGATATGAGTATTTATTTTACTGTGGTCACAGTTTTGACATTTAGCCAGAATATTGACATTAAATAAAGAGCCGAAATATCAAACGTAAACGGCGATAAAGCTGAAAGTGTGTCTGATTGATTGTTCACTTCGTTCTGGAGAAATAGATAACATTCTATAAGAGCGAGCTAATAAAAACATATCGAGTCATTAATGCACTTCTGTTAATTCAATGACCAATAAATAAATCAAAACGACATTAAACTGTCCTTAACAATTACTCGACCGTAGTGGATTTATGGAACAGGTCACGTGGTAATCCACTAATTAATCTGATAGTATTAAGGAAAGTGACGAAACTAACCGCGCACAAAAGTAATCTGCTGCATCGAGGTCAGGGCACAGCAACTGCACGTTTAGATGCTAGAATGGTTAAATAGTTAATCTGCAACACAACTTGGCTTCTTGATACTACATACAAATATTGGCTTTGTTTCTATTTGGCATAAAAGACAGTTGTCGGGATCAAGTTTACCTTTCATCCTTTAAGAAATCAATTAAATAAGCACCAGTCAAGTACTGGGGTCGATTAATTCGAGCATCCACATTTGGACGCCTTGTGCCAAAATTAGAAACCATCATTGTTGACTGTAATGAAAATGATAAAAGTGCTGGATCGAATATCTTTTGCTACAAATCTTTGCATTCCCGATTAAAAGCTAATAACATTATACTAACATCGATAAAATTAATGTCAATCCAGGAGATAGTGGGAGCAATTTAACCGACAAGATTAAAAAAGAAATTGAATATGACTACAGTTAATATTTGGCAGAATCGTTTGCATACTGAACAAAATGCTTAGCGACATTTCTTCGGGCTTCATGTTCTGAGTTCCAATGCCGCGGAAGTGGACTTTGCTTTCTATCCTTTCGAGGTCAATGAAATAAGTACCAGCTGGGTCGATGTAATCGACATACTCCCTCTCCTAAAAATGCTGGCATTGTGCCAAATTTTGAAACTATTATTATTATTATTATTATTATCCAATAGTCTTATTTTTATCACGTGCTTTCATTGCACTACGGTAAGTGAATATGTGCAATTCACTGGCTATGGTATGTGTGTGTGTGTTTAAACACCCTCCTAGATGTTTTGAACATTATTCTAATAAGAGCTGAATTTCAATCTATATACAGTCATCGGTTGATCCATATTCTGGATATAACATTGTATTTGCGATACAATTTTGGAAGAAGGTGAAGTTATTTTGAAAAAATATGAAAGTTAGTAAAGCCTGATACTTCTAGTGATTTTGATGGGCCTTAGTTGTGCAAGTTATCAGGTGTAGTACAATACCGTTTCCTTCAAAGGTGTTGTTAATCAAGACAGGTTATTATGCACCTGGAGGGTGTTTCTGTGGTATTTTTTAGAGTAGTTGTTAAAAATCTAATTTGAAAGTGGATGAATATTTTGTACGAACAATTAAAGAGTAAAGGGTAATAGTTACAAAGGACTGTATGGTTAAAGTTGTAGAAAGTCGGTTATTAACGTTGAAGAAAAATTGCAAGAAAATCACAAAACCTTGAAAGGTATGGTAGTTCCGAGTAAACCAGAGGATTAAATAGTGTGTACCCTACTTGCGAGAAGTACTTGAATCTGTGTACCCCACTCCAGGCCCCTATGTCTTTACGAGCTTATACTGCAGACCCAAATGTGTTGCTCCCATAAAAGCGTCGCTCGGGGTGGACCAGATCCTGCCCCTCCAACAATCACCATACGCCACCCACCTACACCACCGAGTTAAAAGGTTAAAGGTCAAAGGGAGCCCCATCAACACACTGCAGCAAAACATTTTCAGACAAAAATCTTCTGATCCAAGTGTTTATAGACACACACCTTCCGTTAGAACAACTGAACTTTTAGATAGGAAATCAAACACGCAACACATTGTTATGCTATGTAGTAGCAACAAGACTCACAGAGTAAGGAGAAAGCGGTTAGTGAACAAAGTCCACTAGGTATTTTTAATTCCCGGCTGGAAACTTTTTCCATCGCATAATTTTGCTAATGCCCTTCTTATGAAGTCAGGAACGTCATAACTCTATTTTTCTCCTCTTCTTCATTATAATTCTCAGGCTTCATGCCAATGTAAGAAAGCCTTATTATAGGTGGCGGCCACTCAATCATTTAACATCTGTGTAATGATAAGAAGCAAAAAGAAAAGGACAAAAAAAAAAAACACCTCCAAACAGACATATCGATTAATCAAGTTTGGTGTGAACAGCTATCGATGTCGATTCGACTCGTCGGCAAATTGCTATCGCTTCGTGTGTAGAGTAGATAATGGTTGTTGTTGTTCTTGTTTTTGAAGATGATGTAGGAGATGACGTGGATGATGGGAGTGGTGATGTTGCAGTTATTACTTTTCTTCACTTCGTGATTATCTTAAAGAGTGAAGCTAAGATTCTGTCAGGTCTTATAGGTTTCCATACATAAAACAAATGAAATAAGGGCGTCTGTGAGCAGCATTAGGAAGTGAGCTATTGATACAGGTATTGTTAATTAATATTATGCTTGCACTAATCAAAGGCATTCCGGCCTTGACCATCCGTCATGCCAGAGGTATCTAGAACTTATATAAAGAAGGTATCTTGTGGTTTGAGGGAGATTTGAGTTATATTTCTTGAACGAATCACCCTGGCTCAAAGGCATTCACTCTGGTTCTGATACAATTGCCTCTGTGTATGGGGCCGCGCTTGTGTGTGATGACACAAAGAGGTGCAACTGGTAATGAGGGAAAGGAGAGAGCTGAAGTATAAAGCGAGAGTGGAAGATAGAGACAGAGAGAGAGAGAGGGGGAAGGGAGAATACATATATTCGTGAGAAAGAAAAAGGGAAAGAGGAAATGCATGCACACAACGGAGATAGATGGTGGTGGTGGTAGTGGGGTAAGGAGAAGACGAGAGAAATAAAGCGATAGAAATAAAGTTGGAAAGGAAATTTTGCATTAGCCAATTTAACGGAGCTCTCTTATGGAGAGAGAGAGAGAGAGAGAGAGAGAGAGAGAGAGAGAGAGAGAGAGAGAGAGAGAGAGAGAGAGAGAGAGAGAGAGAGAGAGAGAGAGAGAGAGAGAGAGAGAGAGAGAGAGAGAGAGAGAGAGAGAGAGAGAGAGAGAGAGAGAAAGAAGAAGATAGAATGATTTATGTATAATATGAGTATTGCAATTAGATAATGGTGGTGTGATATCAGTGTTCTCCAGCAAGTATGTTATACCCTCTCGTAGGCGTCTCCCAGTTAAGCAGGTATTTGGGATTTAGGATTTAACTGTGCAATGCAAGTCCACTGCATGTCAGAATAAATCGGTAGTAGATTAAATTGACTACAATATTTGATTAGCACTTCTCAATGCGGGAAGAAGCAAAATTAAAGTTGACTCCGACGAAATTTGAACTCAGAACGTCTAGAGTTGGAACAAATACAACTCTAACGATCCTGCTAAAACACTGCACCACTGATTAAGTATGTTTAAGGTTTGAGTAATCATTTATTCATTTTACTTTACTGAGGTATGTGTGTGGTAGCTCCGATTTTGGCTGTATTGTTGTCGTCGCTGTATGTGCAACCTGTTGATACAGTTTTCCATGTTGGACTATAATAGGGCAGAGAATAGAGCAGACGTTTTAACTCTTTCACTGATGATGGTGGTGGTGAAGTTGATGCAGTTGATTTCTGTGTTGCAGAATATACAGGGAAAGAGGTAAGCAATCGAAAACGGGGGAGATTAAGCTCCGATTAGCGAAATAGTTAGTAATGATGTACTGTATTATGTAACACTTAGGCATAATACTTGGTATTGGAGATGGGTAGAAGAGATGTATGTGAGCAGTGAATTCGATTTTTGACTATAAATGGTTGGGGTGCTTAACATAGGGGTTGCCATAATGGTAATGATGTTTAACTTGTAGTGTAGTCCCAAATAGAGTCTGACGGAGAGCAGATATATTTTCAAAGTTTGCGACTATAACTAGTGTAGTTCCTTTAAGCTTTGTGTGTGTGTTTGCGCGCGCATACGACTGAGTAGACAAATGAAAGAAAAGGGCACTCAGTTCATTTAGTGGTAGTGATATATATTGTTATTTAAATAGTTTGATATAGCTACATGCTGTATGGTGCAGGCGTTGTACAAAAACCTAACTGTTTTAATGAGCTCAGTTTCTGCATGAAGCCTAAGAAACTTAAATCGCATGCAACCAAATCAAACAGTTTTAAATGAAGATAACAATGATAATGGTTGCTCCCGCAAAAAAAATATCAAAATAAAGGTGGGGGAAAAACTATAGTAGTAAGCCATCTAAATTCCTTAGACTTTAATTAATAAGGCCGATGGGGATGTCACATCAATCTGGGATGGTTGGGATTATCCTGTTCTTCAAAATATATTTTTGCATGTGTCTGCAACCACTGAAAACTTTCGACCTCGAGTTCAATATAATATATAT
>NC_068984.1:34271330-34273334 GCF_001194135.2 Octopus bimaculoides
TATATTATATTATATATCATATATATCGGAGGGACGCTTTCATGATATATAACATCTCCTGGGTATATTCAGACCTGGTGGAACCAAGGTTTAACCACTGTCACTTTCCTCCAAGGAATGGAAGAGATAGGCAGAGCAGAAATAAAGGGAGGAAAAAAAGGGTCTTTTAATAAGACGCTATCATGTTGTCTTTAAGAAGTCTGGATCTCTAGAAAGAGCAGTCGAGCTACGATGTACATGCTACCTCGTTAGCCTATTTCAGCTACTGTTGTTGAAATAGCAGATGCAATTTTTAAGCTCATTTTGATGTTGTTATTATTATTGTTGTTGCCGTTGTTCAACCTCAGTTCAACTACGGTTATCTCGTCATTTCTGAAGTAGTATATTATTTTTGAATAATAATATACTTCGGCTATATTAACCAATGTCTTAAAAAGAAAATCAAAAATGGAAAAGAAAGAAAGACAAAGTAGTTTGTAGTGTGGTTTGAGGGACATTTGGCTTCTATCTCGAACCGAACAGGTAGAGCAATCAGTCAGATATTCCCTCCTTGGATTATTGTGGTTGTTATTCTTGCTAGACTTAGTAGAAAACGACATCTTTGGTTGTGGTGGTGGCCATTAGTTATCGCTGTGGTGGTGAAAGAGAAAGCGAGAGAGAGAGAGAGAGGAGAGAGAGAGAGAGGAGAGAGAGAGAGAGAGATGGAGGTAGTGAAAGAGAGAGAGATGGAGGTAGTGAAAGAGAGAGAGAGAGAGTGAGAGGGAGCGGGAAAGTGAGAGAGACACAGTGATGGGGAGTGGGAGACGGAACACATGGCCGATATTTTAAGACGCCATTAACACTGGCGTATCAATCAACTGCATCGACCTCTGATTGATATCCAACAAACTCTAGCTGCAGAGATAATCAATAGAAGTTGATTGTGTGTAAAGTTGTCTGTGTGTATGTGTGTGAGTGTGTAAATGGATGTGTGTGAGTGTGTAAATGGATGTGTGTGAGTGTGTAAATGGTGGCTATGTGTGACAGGCTGTATGAGGCTGACTGTTGTGTGAGGAATGAATTGCGTTTGTGTGTGTGTAAGTGCGTGTGCGTTTATGTGTGTCTTTTGTTTGAGTCTCTGTGTGTGCTTTACTTTGAGAGTGAATAAATAGTCGTATATGGCTTGTTATGTGTAGATCTCAGTGTTTTGTGGTTGTGTATATAGTTAGCTGTGTGACAGGTTACGTATGTGATTGGCAGTGTGTTGATTGCCTATATATGTGAAACTAGCTCTATGTATGTGTGTGTCTGTGTGTGTGTGTGTGTGTGTGTGTGTATGCATGCGGGATTAACTGTTTGACAAGTGTGTAGATGATTGTGTGTGTGTATGTGTGTGTGTGTGTGTGTGTGTGCGTGTGTGTATTGGCTGTTATATGAGACGAATGTGTGCCTTGAGCTGTACTTGGATTAATGTATGCCCTGTGTGTATGTCTGTGTCTGTGCGTGTGCATGTGTGTGTGTGCGTGCGTTCGCGCGTGTATGTATGTGTGTTTGAAAGGTGTCAGAATGGCGAAAAGAGTTGGAAATCGATTTAAAGGTGATGGTTACGGGCAATGAGAAATTTTCTAAAGACAGATAGCCAGAGAGAGAGAGAGAGAGTGGGGGAGGAGAGGTGGCGGGAGTAATTGTAGTAGTAGTAGTAGTAGCAGCAGTATTAGTATTAGTAGTTAGAACGATAGAGAGAAAGGGAGAAGGTGGGAGAGAAAGGAAGAAATATGACGGATACAATGAAAAGAAACTGGCAACCCAAGTAATGGAGCATAATCTGGTGACTCGACCAACTTGCTAGAAATAACACGCCACCATCCTAAATAGGGAGAGAAAACATTGGATAATGTGTTCAAATTACCTCGGAAGATACAGAATGGTCATGACTTTAATTACAAGTCTACAATTTTAAGGTTGTCTAAGGACTATATAAAAACAACAGGTGAATATATATATATATATATATATATATATATA
>NC_068984.1:34277303-34277807 GCF_001194135.2 Octopus bimaculoides
AATCCTCAAAACGAAAAAACACGAAAACCAACAACGCGAGGAGGTGGTACATGTAATGCATTAGCAAACGCTCAGGAAAAGAAAGAAAGATGGTTTAACGTTTCGGGCAGATGATCTTCTTCGGAAACAGAGGAAGGTCCAATAGAAGGGAAGACGGAGGAAGAAAATCGCCAACGATTCACATGTGGTTACATTTTTAAATGACCGGAAGGGAATGGGTGAAGAAAAGGTTCTTTCTAAGACTGGAGTGGGTAAGAGATGAATGTATGTGCGTGTACGTGTGGGTATGTGCATGCGTGCAAGTGTGTTTAATAGCAAGTATGTGTGCGTATGTGTTCTTATATGTTGTGTGCTTGTGTGTGTGGTTTTGACTGTTTATATGTGTATGTGTGAATGAAATTTGTGTCGTTTAATGTGGTAGGAAGAATTTAGTAGCAGAAGTGGCAGTGTTTTGTGTAGTGTGTCTTCACATGTGCGTCGGTGCGTCGGGGAATGATTTTTCTT
>NC_068984.1:34278427-34279675 GCF_001194135.2 Octopus bimaculoides
GAGACAGAGAGAGAGAGAGACAGAGAGAGATAGATAGATAGATAGATAGATAGATAGATAGATAGATAGATAGATTGGTTCCGGGTTCAGTCACACTGCGTGGCATCTTGGGCTAGTGTCTTCTACTATAGCCTATGGCCTCCGGCCGACCAAAGCCTAGTGAGTGGATTCGGTAGACGGAAACTGAAAGAAGCCCGTCGTATATGTATGTGTGTGTCTGTTCGTGTCTCTGTGTTTGTCCCCGCACCATTGCTTGACAACCGATGTTGGTATGTTTATAACCCCGTAACTTATCGATTCAGCAAGAGACCGTAATGAGTACTAGGCTTGCTGAAAAAGATGTCCCGGGATCGACTTCTTCGGCTAAAATCCTTTAAGGCGATGCTCTAGCATTGCTGCAGTCAAATGATTGAAAAGTGTAAAAGAATAAAAGCATATACGATAGCAATGATCTAAGATAAATAACTCGAAATGGCCAGTGGCATGTATTTGTACAACTTGAACAAATACCGTTCAGTCTTAAAATGTCTTAAAAGAGAAATTCTTGATTAAATAAAATTCTTGTCGAATCTAGAGGGAGTATTTGTATTACCAAATGGAAATTATGAATAACTTGATTTGAGAAGGGGGAATAACGGCAAGATTCAAGGTTTCTTCAAATCTGACATCCAGTAAGGAAAGCGACAGGCCTATCTTAAGGAGTTATAAGGAGAGTTGTGGACTTTGGCTTCTGTTCATAACTGTCATCATGTCCACACTGTAAGTCTGGCCCTTTACTTAGTGGCCTGCCAGTTTTTGTGAGATTTTGAACCTTAAGAATATTTTCATTCCCAAGAGGTGCTGGGCATAATTGCCAACCGACAATTATGATACCCCTTCTAGAAACGGAGATCATCATCATCATCATCATCATCATCATCATCATCGCTTAATGTCCGCTTTCCATGCTGGCATGGGTTGGAAAGTTTTACTGAGGACTGGTAAGCCAAGAGGCTGCACCAGGCTCCAGTCTGATCTGGTAAAGTTTCTACAGCTGGATGCCTTTTCTAAGGCCAACCACTCCGAGAGTATAGTGGGTGCTTTTACGTGCCACCTTCACGGGAGCCAGTCAGGCGGCACTGGGATCGACTACGCTCGTATGGTATTTGACATACCGATCTTGATCTCTCTCTTTCTTTATATATGTATATACATATACATATACAAATACATATACATACATACATACACACATACATACATACATAT
>NC_068984.1:34279775-34285891 GCF_001194135.2 Octopus bimaculoides
GTGTGTGTGTGTGTGTGTTTATTTGTGTGTGTGCGCGCGTGCATACATAGAGAAATAAATAAGTGTAGGCATATACACATGCATACATCTGTATTATTCTCTACAGTCACAAACACACACACGTACAAATACATATACACCCACAAACATGTATGTGTCTGTGTAATTGTATATAGATATAACTATTGTGGATGTGTATATATAAACAATATTATTAAGTATATGCTGTGACCTCTGTATGTGTGTTCGTGTATATATATATGTTTTTATACATATGTATATATATATATATGTGTGTATTTATAGATGTATATATATATGTGTGTGTGGTTGTGTGTGTGTAGTATTGTGCATACACATAATATTGCATACGTATGTACATATGTATTTGCGCACACATCAATTCACATCTACTCGCTTTATATACATACATATTTATAAACACATAGGCGCATTATATATATATATATACACACACACACACACTTACATGAATATATGTGCACACACATATATATATATATATATATATATATATATATAAGCACGTTCGTCAACTGTCAATTGGATTATTAAGAACGTTATTTATAAAATACCAAATTTGTTGTGAGAGAAACGCGACCTTGGAAACGTATGCTTTATAGCTTGATTTCACTATTTCTGGAACCAAACCATTATTCCGGTTATGAAAGCTAACTCATTCAACTTGACGCAATCTATCCGACTGGGGAACAGGTTATCAGCTCTCATTCATCATTGCCTGACATTTTAGAGAGCAGCTGCACATGGAAAATAGAAAGTTACTGACAATACAGCTTCAGAAACTGTTAATAGATATATGTATATGTGTTTTCGTATACATGATCATATATACATACGCGCACATATGAATATGTTTCTGCTTAAGCGGGTCTTTCAGCCGCTCGATCGTTTTGGGTGGTGGTTTATAAAGTGTTTCAGGCTTGGTAAAGTATTTTAAGATGCTGCGTTCAGTAGTATGAGCCTTAACTTATTGTAAATAAGTACCGTAACGATTGAGAGGAAATTTCTTTTGTTTTGGGTGTATATTTTATGTGAAGTAACTTGAAATACCAAAGTCACACCCTTCCAAGTGTACATCATTTGGAGAGAAATGATTATTCCAATTCTAGTCGTACTACATTATATATTACATAAATATTTTCGTATTGTGTTTATGAGGAATTAGATAGTCTCAAATGAGTGTGTTGTGATGAAATTGTACTTGACATTAATCATTACTTACAATCAATTAATTAATTAATCAATCAATCAATCAAAGCCTTTAGCTGAGTGAATTGTACACGTATAGCAAGAAACAAAGCCGTCGCCATCCGTCTTTTTTAGTCATCAACTACATTCAAGTCTCCACTCTCTTCCTCCCTATCTATTGTTGATATGGTTCGATCGCCTCATATCGTGGTCTTGTTTTTAATTTTTATTAGTGGTGTAGCGGTATTTTCCATAAGGGACCGTATTCACTTAAACCTCTTCCGTTTCTGCCTTTTAATAATTTACAAAAAAGTTTCTTGGCACGGTTTTCCCAAAAGTTTCTTTCTTTTAATTTTCGTTAGTTCGTTGTTCCTTATATTCAATATGGGTTGGTATCCTTTTATAACATCTTGCAACATTTTTTACTGTTATCAACATACTATTAGTCAACACAGACAGTTGCTTACATAGAGATCTTGCAAGAATAACTTACATAGAATAATTGTATAAGTCAAACATTATCAAATATTAAATAAAAACCAGTCAGAGGAAACAAGTGGTGAACTACGTCAGTTAAAAAAAAGAAATCAGTAAAATTCTCAAATTTCTGTAAGTACATATACCTTGGGGACTATACCGTACCGTGTTCAACATTTTCACATAACTCATTCTTCTGTATCTCCTTAAATTACACTGACTTTCCCCCCAATAATTTGACTTTAATCCTATACTATTTATCCAACTAACCATGACTGAACAATCTTGAGTTTGCATCCTGTCTTCAGGCCAGATTTCTTGGTTTTTCTTACTGTATTCTCATCTTCCTATGGTTTATACAAATTAGCAAACGCTATCAAATAATGCCTGTTAACGCTAAAAAATAAATAAATAAATAAATAAATAAATAAATAAATAAAAATATTAAAAAAATAACGTTTATGCAGATTTCTCTCTATCAATTTAACCATCTGAACATGACTGACACTGACTTGAGAATGAGCAAGTTTTCCACTTATATATTAAATTCAAATACAATTATTGAATAAAAACGATACAAATATTTTGTTATTGATTACCATCAATAAAATTAATTAGATCAAACAATAGAAAATGACACATTCAAAGATAAATTTAGTAAAATGGGCAGAAACAAAAATATGCTAAATGATTCTGAAAATTTTGACAGTTGTTTAACCCTAGGTTTTCCGTTTGAACAGGCATATAGTCGAATATTTTCAAGTTGCATCAACATAATTATGACTACATCAACCAATATTTTCAACCAATTTTAAGGGGGCCGCTTGTAACATAGGGGAGCTTTGGCTTTATTGCTAGTTCACCGAGTAACCATTTAGAGGAGCCAGTAATCGATATGGTTCTAAGCATAATGTTAAATGGAGTAAATACTGGAATAAGTAAGACAGCACCTGCCAGACTCCATGATTGGTACAGCCATCACACGAAGAATAAATCACGAACATAAACACATAATACAGTTTTTAAAAAAATTGTGAATAGGGAAACATCTCTCTCACTCTTTGTCTGATATTTGATTCTGTGCTTGTGATATTAGTGCATTTATGTGTATGTATTTATCCAAAGGGGATTATACATTTGCGATTTACAGAAATGATTCTTAGTTATAAGTCTGGGCAGTTCTGAAATGTACTTTACTAAATATTTTCATTCAACACATCCCTCTACATCTGTTTGCGTCTTACTCATTTTCCGGTATACATTTCAATCATTTGATTATTTTCCTATCAAAGTAAGAGTTCATAATATTCAATATTTAGCATCCCACTTTTTAAAGTCAAGAACTGTAAATGTAAAGTGAAGATGATTTCCCAGTTCCTTTCGCTAGTTCTTTTCTTTTTTCTAAATGGTTTTCTTACTGTAACAAACCAAATTAATAATTTATATGTTCTCTTCTCTTCAGAAATTATATCTAAAATTTAATCTTGTCGTCTGCAAGCTAATCAGAATCGGAGAATAGGTAATTCATTTATTTCTCTTACACGAACTGCCGTTCAGTTTGGTATTATTAAGATTATTACTGATTGCAATTGGTAGTTTTCTACAAACGAGAGGATACTAGACTAAATGTTGGCATTCTGAATGTTGGCATTCTAAATCCAAATGAGATTGACATTGGCTTGACCAAGTTCAATAAAATACGAAGGGATGCTGGAAAGTATCTGGCATTATGACTGTTGTGAAAGGCCTGGTTAGAGGCCCAACATTCTTAATTTTGTTACAGGGTTTAGAAGAACTAAAGGGCCGCTGCAATAAGTGTGTGGATCTGAGAGGTGAACATGTCGAGTAAAATCATAATTAACTGATCTTCCTGAATTTTCTTTTACTCAAAGCCAGGAAACTTCCAGCACCCTCTCGTACGTAGCAGTCAAAGAGTCTCAAAACAAGAAACTATCAGCAACATCATCGCCATCACCTCTTTCACCCTCTGCAACAACAGCATTAACTGCACACAATAATAATAACAGCATGAATTGGCAGACAGCTCTTGCCGAAATGCTTCTTGGTATTTAATCCCATACCTTTGCGTTCTGAGTTCAAATTTCGACGATGTCGACTTTGTCACTCATACCAAATCATACAAATATCAGCGAAATAAAACGATGTCCATGACGTCCGTTGCAATCCTTTTTCTAAATTTGCAAACTTTTATTAATATTGGAAAACTGTAGTATAACTACTATTGTGTTTGCTGGAGGTAGTTGTGTTGTAGTTTTTTTGCTGCAACTGACGTTGTTATTACGGTAGATGAGATGATGTACTAAGTCCACAGTTGTTTACTGAAGTTCGCCAGAAAATAATGAACGTCACAATAGCCCTTGCTCTCTTTATGGCTACATATCTTTCATACGCTTCTATTTGTATTTTTATTTGCATTTTCTCCAGCTGCTGCTACTGCTACTACTACTACTACTACTACTACTACTACTACTACTACTACTACTACTACTACTACTACTACTACTACTATTGTTCTGTTTATTAGTTGCTTGTAATTCTGAATTCCATATATGCAGTATTTCCATTGACAAATATATACATCAGATTCATATCCATTAGCATTTCATTCTATTTACACACACACACACACACACACACACACACGCACACACGAACACACGAACACACGCACACACGCACGCACGCACTTACCCACCCAACAACCCACACACACCCACTTAAAGAAAAAATACTGTTTCTCTAAAACATATTTCTATCAGAATATAAAGGGACACAGAGATAGAAAATAGAAAAAAATATCATTCCAATATTTTGCTATTCATTTCAGTTCTATGTTTGAGCTGTGTAAGTCGCGTAGTTGTTGTTGTTGTATCAGTTGTATGAGGTTGTAATTTAGAAAAAAATCCCCTCTTATTTCGTTTCGTACTTTGTGCTGCAAAAGATGTTGTTGGTGTTATCATCATCATCATCATCATCATCATCACTATTTTATATTATTACTATTATTATTATTATTATTATTGAAACTTATCTTTATTATTTCATAACTTCAATTTAACTTAAAATTCTATGTATGTATATACGTGTACACACAAACACACACACATACACACACACACATCAATAAAATTACAGAACGGAGAATAAAATTCAAAGGGAAAAGAAAAAAAATGTTACGTGTTCTGATATGGGTGAACATTTTTGCCAACATCACATAATTCTGTATTTGGTTTGGGATCCTAATGTAATATTAGAACTAACATATTAAATACACACATAAAAAGAAAATTGCATATATTAAAGTTTTGAGTAATTTTTTTTAAATAGTTTGTATTGAATTCTGTTTTCATTCTATATCTCTATTGCTTCTATCGTGTTTGTATATACGTGTGTATGAATGCGCGTGAGTATTACATGTTTATTTGACTGTGTTTGTATGTCTGTGTTTTAAATGTATTTGTATTTCGTATATTTCACAAATGCATTTATATTTAGTTTATTATCAACATCACAGCCCTCATAACATTTATAAACACAAATATGCTACTACACACAAAACGACACGCCTACACACACAGACGCACACACAGACACATTTGGTGTGATGTTTTATAATTCATTGAACTTTTAAGATTACGGACTTGTCAATATTAGTTAAATGTAGATTTTAGTAAAATACGTATTAACTGCAAATAGATTTATTCCCACTAGCAGTTTCGTTTCAGCGGCAAATATTTTCATTTGTAGCCACCGTTTCGTCTTCAAGCCACACTTACAGTAATATCAATGACTGCATATATTAATAAGACGTCACTCATTTTGGGGCATGGTATAATCAAGTTTATTGAAACCGGAATGAAGGAAAGTAATGTCGATATTGGATGTATTCTCTCTCTCTCTCTCTCTCTCTCTCTCTCTCTCTCTCTCTCTCTCTCTCTCTCTCTCTCTCTCTCTCTCTCTCTCTCTCTCTCTCTCTCTCTCTATCTATCTATCTCTCTCTCTCTATATCTATCTATCTATCTATCTTCAACATGAAGCACAGATGTTAAATAAAGATGATATATTACACGCGCGCGCATATATACACATACATGCAGTGGTTTATAAGGCGACGCTCATACCACCAAATGTTTTCACGAAGAAACTACAGCGAGTCAACATCCCCATTGGAATTTCATTACTATATTTTCCTCTTACTCCAAATACACAGGAATTTCTACTTCCCTTAGTTAAAGTAATGCATCAACATTTTCTTCAAGTATTAATTAACGGTAGGAGTAATAGCATAAAAGATTTCTAGGATCTCATTGTGTAGTGGTTGCAAAAGTTGTTATTTTCTGGGTATAAACTATCCTTACATAAAGAATTTCACCCCGAGTATTATGCCA
>NC_068984.1:34286144-34291092 GCF_001194135.2 Octopus bimaculoides
ATAGATATAGATATATATATATACACACAAACACATTTATAAATATACATTGATATATACTTTCACTCATACCGAAAAGTACACACTTCCATACATACGTATTTTTTTATATGTATGTATCTATAGTTTACGCAATGAATTATACTGGAAGTTGCTTGGGAGACAAACACTCAAATCTCTATCAACTAACAAATGCAAACAGAATATGTGATATGTGATTATTTTTTGTAGTATGTTTCTCTGCACGTGAGTTTTGCCAACTCTTTCTGTGGACTTCTTTGGAAACAAATCTATCTGCTATTTATCGTCATTAATTATGCTAACAAAACTAGAAATATCTAAGAGCAACACACGCGAAATATGGCACTCATTGTATAGTCTTCAAATGAATTAATTTTCATATCACACTTCTTCAACAAACGCATATCCTTGCATATTTTGGGATGTTAATCATAAAGCTATAGCAACATTGTAGTTGTCTATTGTGTGTATCTTTTACAAACATTGATATTGGAACATAGATATTTTGATTTATTATGCCTTGAGAACATTCTTTAAACAGCATTCCTCTTGGACAGTATCGATAACATTAGAAAAGAAGGCATACAAGGTTGAGCAACTACTGATCTTATGTAAGAAAGCTTCTCAAGGCCTTCACCATTGGTGAAGAACTTTCTAAATGAAAATCGTGCAAGATATAGGAAACAGATATTTTCCATGTCACACTCTACTGACCCAGAAAGTAAAGGTTACATTGGCTAATGCATTTCTAAATGCAGAGTACCTGAGAAAAGGTATTTCAAAATGTTTTTGAAATGCCTCTGATCATACTTCTACATCTTCAGTGATGTCTTTAAGATACATAAAAATCACGGCATATACATGCATTCATGCAAGCATACATATACACGTACATGCGCCCATAAATATGCGTATGTATATATGTCTATGAGAGAGGGGAAAATTAATTACTCGATACAGAAACAGCAGTATGTCACCTCTCCAAAACTCCCAGCAAGAAGATAAATACAGTTAAGATCTGAAGTTTGTATCGAGATTGAACTTTTAAAGATAAGACACTCATCTCGAACTATAGTAGTTAGGATGAGACAAACGTCACATTTGTATTAGATAACAGAATTCAAAGAATTAATATATGAAGGAAGAAATATTTTCTGTTGTTATCCAGAAGTTCAGTAAAACACAATCAGAATTAATGATTACTCATTAAGTATTTAATAAATTAGTAATTTCGAACTACAAAGGAAGGCTTTCTGAATCTAACATTTATATCTACTCTTCACGTGCTTAGATTAAGTATTGCATCGAGGAAAGACAATTATTTTTGTTACCCGTTAATCTTCACTTATTAGAATTTAGTGATTTATCAAGTAATTTACTCTATCGTATGAGATTTAATATCGTGCACAAATCGTAAATTATATTATATGTTATCTTAAATAAGATTGCTTAGAGTTTTGCTACATCTTTATCCAATTATGCAAAGTTTGTTATTCTACAAAATTATGGAAGGAAAAGGTGACTGCTAATTTGAATTGACGTAGGACTAAACAACAGCAATAACACACACATACACACACACACACACACACATACACGCATACATGAAAGTGCGAGGCCTAATTATGTGTTGAACTCACGATCATAAGTTCGTTGGTTCTATTTCTTGGCCGGGCAATGCGTTGTGTCTTCGACTACGGCATAACAATTCCCATTGCTCTAGTTTACGCAGGTGAAAATTAACACCGTTTTCTCTGTTTCCATCGTCAATGTTTCGCTGAGACAAGGATATCAGTGTCAAGGGGTTGCTTATGTCTGCTCACGGCTACATAGATACGTAAAAAAGGTTAGTGGAGATGCGGTACAACCTGCCAGGTCATACAATCCTACGTGTGAGGGTTAAACAAGTATTGGAACTGCGCTCACTCGGTGGCTCATTCTATGTGTAGATGTTTTAAATATTGTAAAATGCAATTCAATTTAGTCAACTTTGCCTTTCATTCTTCCGGAGTCGATTAAATAATTTACTTGTCAATGAATGCGGATTGAAGGAATGGCGTTAA
Source organism: Octopus bimaculoides (assembly GCF_001194135.2). NCBI lineage: Eukaryota > Metazoa > Mollusca > Cephalopoda > Octopoda > Octopodidae > Octopus > Octopus bimaculoides. The sequence goes on from NC_068984.1 coordinate 34,288,229, forward strand.
AGGTTTAACTGAAGGTTTTGTGAAATATATTCCGGCCATTTACCTCCTGTGTTCGCTCGCGATAACAGTGACGTGCGGCTGTATTAGTCGTTGCGTGGAGAGAGTGAAACTTAAGATATGGGCAATTTTATTTTTTCATAAAAAGAAAACTCGCAGGCGTGTGTTTCAGAGTAGGATCCGTCGGGTACAGATAAACGGTTATCCATAAAAATGCAAACTTTGGAAATGTGACTAACATAAGAAACAATTCAATGAAGACAAAAGTAAAAAGATTCTATTTTTTTTTAATATTTCTTATTTTAAAATAAAGATTGATACTTACATTGTACGGATACTTTAATCTGTCTGCTGACTGTAGGTGGTACACCGTTAAAAGCAACACATTCATAAATATCATCACAATACCGAGAGATATTGCGAATTTTTAACACTTCTCCACTCATACCGATTTCTGCAAGAAAAAAAGAAAATACAATCTGTAACGCATTTATATTTTAGATTAAAATAATAATGACAATGATAATAAGCACTTAAATAAATAAATAAATACATAAATGATGGAACACATAAATAAATGCTTTGAAAGCGTGAAATTCTTGGCTCGGCTGTAAATACTGCATATCTAAATATTTACCTGTTCTTTAATTCAGAAATTTTTCGGGTCATTAGAAATGTCAATATTTAGAAAGGATGAAATGGACGACCTGAATTAAGTTGCAAAGTTGAGTTAATATATATAAAACCATTAATTAATCAATCAGTTAATTGATAAATTAATAAATCAATTATTATTATTATTTATATTATTATCATTTTTATTATTATTATTATTATTATTATTATTATCATTATTATTATTATTATTATTATTATTATCATTATCCAAGCTGGCAGAAAATTTAGGATTGCCGGGCAAAATGCTTGGCGGTATTTCGAGAAGCCTTACGTATTTACTTCAAATTCCGCCGAGTCAACTCTGCCTTTCATCCTTTCGGGTTCGATAAAATAAGTACTTGTTGGGCACTGGGGCTGAGGTTATCGACATAACCCCCGAACTTGCTGGCCTTCTGCCAAAATTTGAAAACATTATTATTATTGTTGTTGTTGTTGCTGTTGTTGTTATTGTTGTTGTTATTATTATTACTATTATTATTATTATTATTATTATTATTATTATTATTATTATTATTATTATTATTATTATTATTATTACTACTACTACTACTACTACTACACTGCGAGCGTTTGAGAAAGCAGGGTATTTTAATCACTCGTCTTTGTTTGTCTGTGTCTTTGCAAAATAACTGAAAAACGGCTGAACGCATTCTCACCAAATTTAACAGAAATACTTATTGGGTGAGTGGGTGGAAATGATGAAACTTTGGTTTGATTATCGTCAAGGTTGAAGATAATCCTATAGACCAACATCAGTTCTGTTAGATTCCTCATTGAAGACGGTACTCGTACCTGTGTTCTCAATTCTCGGTTGAAAGTATTTGCTTAATATCTTTGCATTTATCACTTTACTTTGAGACTAAAAAATATGCTGTTTCCTAATAAAAAGCTTACAATCTTTATATCATATAAGCTTGAAAATTAGTGCTGTCGAACTGTAGAACAAATTAACGTGAAGTAACCAGTGAAACATCCATTCATGCACTCATCTTCTGTCCGTAAGTTTTGATATCATTACATTGAGATGTATGCATGAAATTTTCTTCAATGCTTCATTTTGGTGTCAGTCAAGCGACGATATCAAAATATTCTGATATTATCCTGATATCATCACATCTTTCATCAACAACGAACAATATATTATATTTTCTAGTATATAATAACTGTATAAAAGTCATTGACCTCACTCTAAATGAATTATATAAATATAAGATGATACTTATGTCGGTCCATTTTGATACATATGATATCCACACACATTCGCATAGTCGTTCAGTAATCAAAAGTTAGGCACTTGTATATTTGTCAATAAAGCGAGCTTATTAATAGGTTGAGGCACATTTGAGCTCGACTCAACATTTTGTTGGCTGAAACACGTTTAGGGCTTGACTAATTTAAATATATAGAGTATTATAAATCCATTTCAACTGACCTTACCAAACCGTTTCGCATACAAGTTAAGTGATAACCTAAGACGGCACCTGTCAGGGCAGTAGGCGTTGAAATAATAGAGATCACACATTTGTATCATATTTGTGTTCTTTTTACACGTTTTCTACAGCCGCTCTACAGTGCAACATATTGGCATTTACCTTCTCGGCTACATGTTCTTAATTTCCTCCTTCGGATTTTATGCTATCAGATTAAACTTTTCCACTGACTTCTTTTTCATGAACACATGCCTCACATAAAACGTTCGCTTTTGCGCCAATTCGCGCATTTCCGGAAAATTCTCTTTTTATTCATTAATCATAACATGCTTTTCAATTACACACGCGCTCGCGTGCACTCAAACGCTCATCGATGTTCACACTGCACATCCGTTCAACCACTGAAAACCACCCTACACCATATCTCCGACACATATATTCACAAATGCAAACACTCTCACATGCACACACTTCCTTTCTACCGACCTAGCAATCAGACACATACCGACATGACCGTTACATTTGCATTAATGTCACCAATTTACAGATTTACAAAACCCCCAAAAAGATATATAACCTAAATCACAGACAATTACATTCCTCACTTTATATTTGCTACAAAGCACAGGTACACTAATGGAAATACCTAAACTCCTGCTCCTATCTCTTTTAAGTCCACTTCATTCAAGAGTATTCCCACTGAAATGTAAACCCATCACAATTCTACTTTTCTCCCAAATATTTTAATATCGTTTTACA
>NC_068984.1:34291178-34295014 GCF_001194135.2 Octopus bimaculoides
TATATATATAAATTAGTATAAAAAGCAGTTTGCAATGTTTCACCAAAAAAAAAAAGGAGAATTACAAATGTCACTAAATGCGACTAGGGTGTTAAGAAACACCTACATTGCTAGAACACATTAGTGAATCGCTAAATCATCCAATTATTTGGACGGCGAAAACATAAATACTAATGTCGAAGCGAGTCCGGGAATAGGCGAAGACGATCTGTTTTAGCTGGTGAGGCAACGGAAATTGCCGAAACTGACGCGTCATTATTAAGAATTCTCGATTAGCACTTTTCGGATGATTATGGTCCCTGTGCGTGTATATGCTTTCATTAATGTATATTAACTACAGTATTAGAGAGGTTTACTTAGATAACATAGATTGGTTTCGGCCATTATCGGCCCAATAGCACCACCTGGAAAAGTCTTTTAGTTAATTATTTCGGGACACCATGGACCACTCAAACAGAGAGTTGTTGTTGGTTGAAACGTATCCAGGTGTAGGTGGTTTATCCGGTATTTCCTGGAGAAATTTGTCCAGTTACTGTTTGAAAGTTGTGGGGTCTTTTTCTACTTTAATTTCTTTGGGGTTGACTTTGAAAATGCAGGACCATTTGCAGTGAAGAAATTGTGTAGCAATGTTCTTATGTGATTTGATATCGATCTTTGTAGGGGATGAACTGCCCGGGGTCCTAGTCTTGAGTCAATTGTAAACATAATACCGATATAGTGGAATATTTTCCACATGATGCAAATAATATATCGCGCACGGCGACGTTTCAGAGAGTAGAACTTCAACTGCTGAAGTCGAGCCCAATAATCAAGTCCCATCATGCCATTTACTATATTTCTTTGTGTGATTGATTTTTGTGGCGCTTCGATCCTTATTATGTCCTTTTTTTGTAGGGGGCCCCACAATGGACAGCAGTATTCAAGGTGGAGCCTAGCGAATGTGGAGAAGAGAAGGATGATGTTTTCATGATCTCTTGATTGAAATGTTCTGAGGATCCTTGAACACATTCTGCGGTCAACATCGACTTTTTTGTTGATGTGCACACTCCAGCTAAGCTTGCTGTTGACAGTTACACCTAAGTCTCTTATATTATCCGACAGTTCAAGTAGTCTCTCGACGGTAATATATATGGTTGTTTGAGTGTGCCCTCTTTTCCAAAGTGGATGAGCTCAAATTTTTCCTCATTCAAATGCATATTGCTTTTTGTGCCCACTGGGTTACTGCGCAAAGGTCCGTTTGAAGGATCATTTGATCATATGTTCCCTTAATGACTTTCTGGAGCTTAGACCTTGGGGGAGGGGGCAAGTCTCAACTGGTAGTTACTTCATCAGTTCTGAAAGGTATAAAAGTCAAAATTGACCTCAGCGGAATTTGAACTCAGACCGTAAAGCCGGATAAAATGCCACCAAGTAGCTTTTCCATCGTGCTAACCATTCTGTCATCTTACCGCCGTATACATGTTTAAATAATAACGTGTTTCTAGAAGAGCCGATCAAATATAGCAACGTAATTTATTTACTAATCGACTTGTAAAAAGTCAAACAATATTCATCACCGAATTTTTGTATTGTCAGTTTTTCTTTAGCTTTCTACTATCGAAATAATAATCCATAGACTTTTATTTTACAGTTTCTAAATTATAGCAAAGTTAGTCATTCATCTGCAAAAATATTTTAAGTTGGTTCTTGCATTATGAAAAAGTATATACAACAATATATGCGTAATATATTTTACTTATCGAAAATTATTAAACCACTATTATTTTGGTTATTCTTAGTTCTGAATTAAGTGGCATATATTAACATTTCACTGTCTATATTAAGAATATAAAATATATCTCCTAAAAATTATTGCCTATAATATTCAGACATTCATTTTATAATGCCAGATTGCTTGTCACAAATACATTCTATTCATGTAAATCATAGTTGAAACACATTTGGAAATTCATAAAAAAATTTTAGACACCTGCAACGGAATACCAATAGATTATTCTTCAATTTTTATGATGTTTCTTCTCTTTCGCTCTCCACTTGATACCCTTCTGTCAGTGAACATCTTGACATACATACATACATACATACATACATAATACATACATACATGCATACTTACATACATGCATACATACATACATACATATATACATACATACATACATACATACATACATACATACATATACGTATGCGTGTGTAAAGAAGTTCACTTTATTTTTGAAGCTTTGATGAAGCTATAGGATGATACACAAACATTCAACAATGGATGTACTCCATTTTATAGTAAACACAGCTATAAGCTAATGAAGTTCATGATATTTCTTATTCCCTTGTCATATTAATTTCCTATCACTGCTCTGTACTCTACTGATGCTTTGCTCTGAAAAACATGTATATTGAATTCTAACACCAGGTTATTAATATCGCTATGCCAAAGTGAAATAATAATAATAATAATAATAATAATAATAATTTCAGTTATTTGCCACTGGGGTGAAGGAAGAGGGGGACAATAGAGAGACAGACATAAAGAGTGGGTGTTTACATATAATAATGGAATGATAAAAAATAAAAAAAGATAAAAAATAAAGTATACACGGTATACACTGGAAAAGGAGGGACATATGCATAGCATCCCAAGATTAAAAAAAAAAGCTGAGGAAGATGATGGAGATGTGGCCCTCCTGATACAGGAACGCCTCCTTTTCAAGTGAAACTTGAAAAAAATCAATGAGAGCTCTACCAAAGAGGAATATATCTATCCTCATGCTTTTAGCCTTGTCCACCAAACAACCTCTTTCACTACAGCCACCAGGTAAAAGAAAACTGTGTTGCCTACTCGACTGAAGGAGGGCGGTGGTGCAATCGTCACTACAGACTCGACCGACAGACGTGACAGCAGCTGTTTAACATAACCCCACAAGTCAGCAATGCCTGGACACTGAACGAGGGCGCGCAGAACGGTTTCGCCACTCTGCGCGGACCTCGGCCAAGTCCGTGTAACAGAACATTTGTATCTGTAGAGTTTAACTCGTACTGGTAGCGCCCCCTCCCCAGTAGAACTGCCAGGCCAAGGTCATCTGAAAATTATTCATGATAGTTCCTGACGGGAAAGTCCTCCGAAACATATATATAAATTAATGGAAACAGCAGTTTGCAACGTTATACGGTAAAGGATAATTATAGTCGACAACTAAATTTGACTAACACTGTGAATAACACTTACATTGCTTGGAATAGGAGCTATATATATATATCTTCTAATATATAAAATAGAGATGTCTGTGTATTCGCTTTTAACGTGAAATCGACTTCACCAAATCCTTCCATACTTGTGATGCATGAATAATTTGACCTCGGATAAATGTTAGGCTCTTCATTTGATTTTTTTTATTAAAAATAAATAATATTGCTTTATATTTATGATTCACTTCTTTAAAAAGGTTCCTCAATGTCAACTTCCGGTATTGACGTATCAACAGCAAAAAGCTTCACTCTCTATTCTGACGTTTTTCTCCCAAATGCTTACATACTTGTGATGCAATGTCAACTTCCGGTATTGACGTAGCACGCGCGCACGCATACACACGTGTGTCTTTGTAAATATGTTTTTATACATTTATGTATGTGTGTGTTTGTAAGAGACAGAGTGTGAGTGAGTCAAGGGGTGTGTTGTCATATGCATCCATCATTTTTGGATGTATGTGTGCGTGTGTGTGTGTGAGAGACAGAGTGAGAGAGCGGTGTGTATGTAGTATTTACTCTCTCTCTCTCTCATACACACGCACACACACACACTCACACACAAAGATGTATGCATATTTATGCATGTACGT
>NC_068984.1:34296540-34302349 GCF_001194135.2 Octopus bimaculoides
TATATATATATATATATATATATATATATATAAATGAAACTTCCCCAATACTATATAGGAAATATACATAGTAGATATCATACCCTCATACTCACAGTTTACATATGTAGAGTAGAATAGTTAGCGGGCTGTTATGTAGATAGAGGTATGTATGTGTCTGAGGGTGAGTATATATATGTATGTGTATACGCACATGTATGCAAGCATATGGATATGAAAATAAACAGATCAACATACAAACGGATAGGTACATAGGTTATATGAACAGACAAGCACACGTACGCATATGGAGAATGAAGCACATGACCATATATACACACACATCACGTCATACGAGGACACGTCTGGTAATATGTGTCCACACATATGGAGATGCACATCCATACATACAAACACATACAAACATACAAACATACTGACATGCAAACACATCCATACATACAAACACATACATACATACAAACATACTGAGGTCGATATAATCGACTGGCCCCTCCACCAAAATTTCAGACCTTGTGCCTAGAATAGAAACGTTTGTGATGATAATTGATGAAGCAATGGCAACTTTAAATGATAACGGTATGTTTATTTTTTAGGGGCATTACAGTTGCTGTTGCCATAAGTCTTTAATATGTTCTTCCGTAGGCTTAGTATGTGTATAGAGACATGTTTTATATTTGTATTCACACACCTAACCACTAAATGAACCATACCGTCTAAATGAATAATGACATGCTATATATTAATACCGTTTTTGCGCTGAGGTAATTGTCATACTATCGGCAATCATCGAATCATTTATCAAAGTTTACAGGCTACAATACTAACTAGAAAAATATTGTTTTAGTTATTTCAGGTGATTGCTTGTTTCGAGAGTGACAAAAAAAAAAACACCTCTCATCATATTTATTCTATATAGCACTGCCCAAGTAGTTGCTCTGTACACCTGTAATACATGTATTATCTGTAAATTTATTTAACCGAAATCTTCGCCGATCATGTTTCACTGTTTGCTCTTCCACTTGTCTTCGAAATGGCCAACAATTCTACTTAAGAAGTCCTCGTCGCCTTTCAACCTAATACTAGCTTGCTCACTGGAGATCGTTGCAGGCATTTTGACATTGCTTTTTCATTTGGCATCCGTGCTTTACGCGCTATCTTTTTCTTGTTAGTAAATCTTTGCAGACTACCTTGTTGTTCTTTAGATATTGATGTATTCCAAAAAAACTCCTAATTTTCTACCACGTATCTCTACCTTAGAAACAAATACATGCATGTTCATTCCCTCTGAACCTGTCTGGCAGCATCTTGTGTGTTTCTGTCATTTTTTAAAATTATTATTCCATTCTCTCTACACTGTTTTGCAAATAAATGCCAGTGCTCATCAAGTACGTCAACGCTCTCCAACAGTTACATCAATGATCATAAACAAAATTCCAGTAATAATAATAATAATGATAATAATAATAATAATAATAATAATAATAATAATAATAATAATAATAATAATAATAATACCATCAGCAATTATAATAATAATTATTGTAATTATAATAGAAATAAGCAACTAAATAAAAATAAAACATCCTATAAATTTTTTCCTTTCGTTATTAGGGAATGCAATTATTATAATTAATATAAATAATTTCGATTCATTTACAAAAACTGTTTGTTTGGAGTAATCGTAATAAAACTCAATATATTTTTCTCTTTCGAAATGAGGTGGGGTGTAGGGAAAGGAATGGGCCGGAAGGATGCGAGAGATATTGGATAGTTGGAATCGAATGAAATTAATAATCAATAATATGTTTGTAATTACGTTCAGTCATAAACATCGGCATTTGAATATAATGTACTTGACTGTCTTTTTTCCTTCCTTTCATACAATTCATATTATTATTATTATTATTATTATTATTATTATTATTATTATTATTATTATTATTATTATTATTATTATTATTATTTTGTTATCGTCACCTCCACCACCATTATTATTATTATTGTTTTTCCTTTGAAATCGATATTGCATCAGCATTTTGATTGATTAGAATTATACAAAAATATCTTAAATGGTTTTCTTTGTTGTTTGTTTCTTATTAAAAAAAAAAAAAAGAATATGATATTTTATTAGTTTTTAATATCTAAAATTGTATTTACTTGTAATTAATATAGTATTAATTTTGCTACTCAACAACAATCACGACAACGGCAATCACGACATCTTACATTGGCTTAAGACCTCAAATTCATAAATGTAGGATAGTGGAAATCTTTAAAGGGCCTAAAACCCTTTACAGATGAAATGAATTTGTCAAAGTAAAGCTGCGAAGTCGTCTTTCTTTAGTTGAAGCGAAACAGCCGTTTGCAAGGTATATGGCTGCCAGTTCACAGATATAAATTTCAAATGATTCTACTGATTGTTGTGTCGCAGTGCTAGTGTTAATTCTTTGATATCAAGTTATTCTTAACCGAGTTATCAATGTTCAATAACTGTGACCATCTGATCTTTCTTAGGCGTATAATAGTATAAAGTTTCAATGGCGTCTTTTTTCATGTTTTCAAGACTGCAGTGTGTTATTGGAAGGAACTTTTCTATTGCGTCTATCATTACATATCAAAAAAACTATTGTGTGGGATTTGATGGAAATTTAAATGCAGTTCTAAGAAGAAATCGTGACCATACAAAAGATGAGACGAAGTGAAAATATTTAGTTAAATATTCAGAAATTCTTAATAAGTGTTAAATTCATTTCCCACTTATTTAACAATGGGAAAAACCTAACTAATCACCATTTTGTAACAGCAGCTTCTGATTGGGATATTATATTGCAATAAAGTATTCATCAGATGATTCGGTGTGATTAAATGTCCAATTACACCTAGAAGAACTAATGCAGTGATTCCGGACAGCCACATTGGTGAAACGTACGCAGGGAACAAGTAATATAAACTTGTGTTTGCCATCATTTCATAGACACACACACACATACACACACATATACATTTTAGATACGATTACTGCCAGCAAGTACTAGTTAAGATTAAGAGCAAAACATCATTTATGTAACGAGAAACTAAGTTGCATCACATGAAGCGATGCATCTGCACTGTATGGTGAACTGTAATTCATTGTATAGCTTCCCAGCCATGATGGAGCAGTGCAGGATGTGCAGAAACTATTGTTGTGATAAATATATATATATGCACGGCCATATCAGGTTGAAAACATCGGTTCTCGTACGATCACCGAAGTTAAGCAACGTCTAGTCTAGTTAGTACTTAGATGGGTGACCGTTTGGGAAACCTAGTTGCTGTAAACGTCTTTCATTCCTTATATAGGTGCAGGAATGGCTGTGTGGTAATTAGCTTGCTTACCAACCACATGGTTCCGGGTTCAGTCTCACTGCTTGGCACCTTGTGCAAGTGTCTTCCACTATAGCCTCGGGTCGACCAAAGCCTTGTGAGTGGATTTGGTAGACGGAAGCTGAAGGCCCATCGCATATATATTTATATATGTGTGTGTGTGTGTGTGTGTGTGTGTGTGTGTGCGTGTGTGCGTGTGTATGCGTGCGTGTGTGTGTGTGTGTGCGTGTGTATATGTATGTATGTGTGTATGTTTGTGCGTGTGTTTGTCCACCATCATCGATTGACAACCGGTGCTGGTATGTTTTGGTCTTTGTAACTTAGCGGTTCGGCATAAGACACCGACATAATAAGTACTAGGCTTACAAAAAATAATTCCGCGGGTCGATTTGCGTGACTAAAAGGTGGTGTTCCAACATGGCCACAGTCAAATTATTGAAGCATGTAAAACAATAAAAGGATGAAAGAATATAGACGTGGATCCCAGGTTTCACGTATAAGAATGCCGTGGAGAAAGCGAAAAAGAAACAGAACCGATACAAAATTCATTTTTGCTTCCATTGAAAGTTTGAGCTTTGGGTGTGTGAGTATGTGTGCGAGCGTGCGTGTGTGTGAATATGTGTGCGAATGTGTATACGCATATATACACAAAGACACACAAGATGGACGCTAGCACACTAGAAATTAATTACATATTTATATGTAATTAATTAAAATTAAAATATATTAATTAAAATTACGCTGTTAGTATTGCAAACACTAACTATCTAAATAATTATGTCTGGTTAAAAAAAATAAAACAAAAACGCAAAGGTGACAACCCCAAAATTAAAATTAATTTTCGATACAAAATTATAATTCTTTTTATAATATGAATAACGATTCTTCTATTACTACCGGTGCATATTCAATTGTCTCAGTGATACTTGCGCGCCTACTTAACATCTAAATTTTCATAAAGCAGGCATAGCTGCATATATCCCACCCCATATATATATATATGTATATATATATGCATATATGCGTATGTGTGCGTGAGCATAAGTATGTACATTGAAACATTCACATATGCTTATATGTGTAAATATTCCTTTCTACTCTAGGCACAAGGCCCGATATTTTGGGGGAGGTGGCCAGTCAGTAAGATCGACTTCATTATGCAACTGGTACTTAATTTATCGACACCGAAAGGAGGAAAGGCAAAGTCGACCTCGGTGGACTTTGAACTCAGAACATAAAGAAAGACGAAATACCGCTAAGCATTACGCCCGACGTGCTAAGGTTTTATATCTCTTTACTGCACACAAGGGGCTACATACAGAGGGGACAAACAAGGACAGACAAAAGGATTAAGTCGATTACATTAACCCCAGTGCGTAACTGGTACTTATTTAATCGATCCCAAATGAATGAAAGGCAAAGTCGACCTCAGCGGAATTTGAACTCAGAACGTAAAGATAGACGAAATACCGCTAAGCATTTCGCCCGGCGTGTTAACGTTTGTGCTAGCTCGCCGCCTTTATATGTGTAAATATTGAGAGGTGCACTAAGCGGCTTTGGATGAAATATAATTGTATGCAATCATATTTAACATGTTCACGTACACGGGTTTTCGTTCAAGATTTTTACAACACCCGTCATCCGATGTTACACCTGACCCCGCTAATGGCAACGGCTAGGCGCCATATTGTGTATATCATCTATCTGTCTCTTCGTCTATATATATATATGCCTACATGCAGGAAGAGATAGATTCACCATGATAGATCGCTAGCCACTACACATTCTTTATTTTCTCTCCTTGTTTCTTTCTGTGTTCCTTTCTGTGGAAGAGCGTAGGCCCGAAACGTTAAATACTTTTTCACTTCCCGAGAGTTAAACTAATACATCTGTATGTTGTCTACATCCCTTGTCTTCGTCTTTTGTTTATTTTGTTAATTCTCCCTATATATATGTGTGTGTATATATATATGTATATGTATATATAGTTATCTATGCATTCATAGACACGTACACACACACTCAAACTCAAAAACACACACACACACATGAGTTTTATGTTCAGTTATTATCCAAACAATTTGACGTTAATCTGAAAGATTACTCCATACTTTAGTAGAGTACAAAAGTATTAGTTTTTAACAAGGATAGTATTGACAATGACTTCGAAGTTTCGGCTATATATATATATTTGAAAATAACATGTATTCTTGTTTTTATACTATTCATTTGGTTCTTTATAGATTATTTTTATAGATAACTTATTTAACACTATATTATTTAGAAGTTATAGTTTCATTTCAACATAATATTAGAACTTCGATTGGAATAGTGTTGATATATTTTCGATTATTTTTTATTAATATTATTTGATTAATTATTAATCTTTATAGTTTATAATATCGTTAAAGTTTTTTTTAAATCAAAACTTTGTATATATATA
>NC_068984.1:34303207-34305450 GCF_001194135.2 Octopus bimaculoides
AAATTGGTTATGAAACACGTGTAATCTTTTTATTATATTTATCTTATGATATTTACTTTACTTTACATTATACTCATTTATTGTGCTTTTAATTATTAATTTTTCTATATGTGATAGTGGATTTTCATCGATGAGTTCTTGAAAATTGGTTATTTTCCCTAAAACTATATATATATATATATATGTATATATATATATATATATATAGACCATTACTGTTCAACCGGTTAAAGGGAACCAATGGAATGTCGTTTGATTAAATGCCAACGAACGCAAAGTTCATAGAGCCTCCAATTAGAATTCTCGCTATGGTAATGAAACTATGCGACGATTGTTTCAGATGACTTCCATAAACTTCGGAGACTTCACTAGATGGTCATCTTAAGATAAGTGAACGGATGTGTATGCATATTTGCATCGTCATATTCTCTCTTTCTCTATCTATCTATCTATCTATCTATCTATCTATCTATCTATCTATCTATCTATCTATCTATGTCACTGATGCGTACATTGTGGTATAAGCCCTTAAACGTTTTCAGCAGACGTTTATGGAGAGACGTATCATGGTTTTCGTATGCAAGGTAAACGAAACTAGCGTATTCTACCGACTCCTCTATTGGCCGTAAAACGAAATGATTCTTAATAATATGATGAATTACTATTGAGCAATATGTACCCAACTACACACCGAGCAATTTACTACGGGGAACTCTAAGCGGTCGCTCTATCTGTTAGAAATGACAGCCAGATACCTCTTGTATTACACCATACCATCTGATATCGTAAGTACTCGGTGCATTAAATATTATAATACTATATCTCTAAAAGCACTGAGGGAAGTGACATAACTCTGCTCGGTTACGACTAACAACAACAACAAAACCTACTACTGCTGCTCCTACTACTACTACCACTACTACTACTACTACTACTACTACTACTACTACTACTACTACTACTACTACTACTATGTGAAGCGCTCCCCACTACCTGTTTTTAAAATGTGTCACTATTTTGAATTGGTCAATTGTGTCTCTGCTCAAGTAATAAGCACTATTCATTCATTCTGAATAAGAGGCAAAAATAAATTTTGCTAATCAATGTACATCTCCTTGCAGTCTAACTAGAAAGTCAGATTAGCTAGTTTTTGGCAATAACATTAAGCTGTTAGAGTCAACATCAGTTTCAAGTCATCATTCTACTTAATCTGTCTGAATGATAAATATCAAAGATATCAAAGCTGAAAAGACCATGATTGAAATGAGCGCAGTGCATTGCTGTGTAATTTATTATCTAAACAATTTTCTTCTTCTTTCTTTTTCTTCGCCAGCCAGTGTATAGCCTTTGTATGTTTACTTAGTAATTCTTTAATCATTACTTATGTAAATGTAGAGAACTGTCTTTTTCGCTCATGAGGTTGTAAAAAGACAGAAGGATGTCTGGAGTTATCTCCCGTGGTTGTCAAAATAATTGAAATTAGGTGATGGCTAATATTCCTTCCCTTCCATTACATATTCATTTCTCGTTAACTTTTTAATACTTCCAACACCGAGTATGTTAACACTAACTTCAATATTATTGTTCATGCAGGCGACGTCTATACGTATTCTATTCTCGTACCAATTTGAGCTTCCATTACAAACAGTATTCTAGAAGTATAGAACTTAGAAGTTTTCTCTCATTCCTAACTCAGCAAGTAGGTCGATGACTTCCTGTAATGAAGACAGTAAAACCAAAATATGTCTGAAATAATTAACTTAATTTTAGTCGCTATATGATATTAGTCTTCCTCAATGCAAAGTTAGTTCTAGTCAGCCTTTTAATTTTCTCTGCATCAGGTATGACAACTCTAACGTTAGTGATTATTTTTCATGCAGATAGCTTCTCTGAATAGCCATTAAACCGGTAATATACACAGCCATATCTGCATTATGAACGCGATCGCATCTCAGCACTACTCAAAATACAATACCTAACCTTGGGTGTTTTCCGTTTTAATCCGCAACATCTCCCAAGAGTGTCCTTGGGTATTACAATCAACTAATTGCGATATCGACCTTTACAAAGAACAAACCAATTTAGAATCAATATTTACTTAAAGCTGTACTCGTCTTGAACGAACGAACAATAAAAGAACTATTAAGATCGTTAGTACATATACAATGCTTTACAATGTCTTTTTTTATTGTCCAGTTGTTATATGTGCTCAGCCTTTTATTGAGTCTATTTTGTTTTAGATC
>NC_068984.1:34305825-34308440 GCF_001194135.2 Octopus bimaculoides
TATATATATATATATATATATATATATATATTCTTCATAATCAAATATATTCTTTACCAACAAAATAAGTATCTTTTTAGTTAATGACGTAACTGTATATAATTCCTTTTTAGATTTGGGTTGCTTTGAATGAATAATAATAAATCGAACTCATTTCTTGTCTGATGCTGTATTTTATCCACCATGGAAACCTCAGAGGCAAAGTGAGTATCGCTAAAATCTGAATTCATAATGTTCTATGATTCAGATATTTTATCCGATGCTCTTTCGATTTTGTAAATCAATCGCCTACCTCTGAACAAGCCAGAAATATTAGTTAAATATTCCTTAAATTACATCGTATTTTTTCCAGTGTGCAATGTTATGTTTTCTAGGAAAACACAGGATGCTCACGATTCAATTCGTTGTTTTTATTTTCATCAAGTTTAACCTAACGTCAGTCCTTTTAAGTGTCCTTTCAATGTGTTTGAATTAGTAGCTAAATGACCCTCAAACTCCACGCTAATATCCTTAATAATAGTAAAGAGCGAATACATTGTACAATGGGTTAGAAATAAAGATGGTATGATCACGCGTAGAACGCGTCTGATTATCAGTCCCTGAGACTAGCAACAATATCGCCTGAGATTTGAACTTCTGATGATGCTGCTGATTTGAAGAACTGTTTGATCGTATGGAATACTTTTGGAATTGTCTCTTTACTTTCTATACCAGACTTGCATGAGAGATTTAAAAGAACAGTGCAAACTAAGAAAACACTTATGTTATTCCATTTTCTAGCTGCTTACGGACGTAGGCTGTACCTATTGCATTGATTTCTATTTATATTTTGTGTCACGGCGAATTACAAGCAGGAATCTCGACATGGTCACACAACGTGCTAGGAAAAGCAGCCAAATCGCCATCAAATAGCATCATATAAATCTTAAAGAAAGACATGTTCGATGTTGTGTTGCTGAATTCCCTGCTTACAAGGAAAAGGCTTTGGCCACATTTGAATGGTTTTGATCATATAGTCTGCTCGACTAAAGCTGAAATGGAGCGAAACAGCAGACCCACCAAAGCCCCGGCAATTAGAGCCGAACAACCAACTCGAGCATCTACCTATTTACTAAATATCAGACTCTCTTCAACATCAAGAATTAAAACAACGAAACAATGATCAGAGGAAAATGAAAAAAAATAACATCCTTAATGCTAGGTCATTCCGACACTTAGTAGTTTAACTTGGCTACACCATTATCTTGCCAACATTAGTTCGGCCTTTTGAAGTTGTGTTAGTTCTTCTTCGTTCAGTACTGTAGCATATTCAACTCAAAAGGCGCCGTTACTGTGCCAACTGCCTTGTAGCAACGTAACGAAAATGCTACACGTTATGATTATACGTACAATCATAATGCTGAGTTGAGAGTTGAAGAAATTTACATTAATCTTTCACAAGCAGCAATCAGCAGCAGCAACAGCAGCAGTAACAGTAGCAGCAGCAGCAGCAGCAGCAGCAGTAGTAGTAGTAGTAGTAGTAGTAGTAGTAGTAGTAGTAGTAGTAGTAGTAGTGTGGTATGTATGGAATATCTGACTACGTTGAGTAGTAAATGTGAGTAAGCGTATATAAACGTGTTTCATTCGAGGTGTATTTCTTTGAGCCTAATTTCTTAATTTAATCTTTGTATGTTATCAGCTCCCTCCGCTCACATTCTCTGCCTGCCTGCATGTCTGCCTGCATGCCTGCCTGTCTGTCTGCCTGATTGTCTGTCAGTCTTATCCTACATCCCTCCCCCCTCTCTCTATCTCTTCATGCTACCCAACTTTGTATCCTCTGTGCATACACACCTATTCACAAACACATAGACGCACATAACACATTTTGTAAAAGGATGCTTAAACTATTGAAATTTACTGCTGCATATATTTAACGTTATTAGTTATTTTGCTTTATATATGGCTTATTTAATTCGTTTCGTTCTTTTAAATACCCTGTTTCGAACAATTTCTTTATCCTGTTAATTTATATTTTGGTTGAATATAAACAGCCTGAACAATTTCGATCTGCTCCACTTGAAGCATAAGAAATATAGTTTTTGCAGTTCGCAAGATCTCGGCATTGAATGACTCTTTGAAAAGAATTCTTATCTATATAACCACTCAATCCTTGATATTATTGTACCATATATTTTTCTACGCACTGCGTTATGCATGTTCAATAACTATGATAAAACCACACTCACATCATTGCTATCTACGAACACATATACAGGCATGCATGTGCTTGTATGTGTGTTCAAAGATATATAAGTGCATGCGGTCGGTCTACCATAACAAATGTCCCAACCACTGGGCTATGCACAAGTATCGGGCCGCACAGAAAGCATGAATTTCAAAATTTTATTTTATTGATAATTGCAGTTTGCAACGTATTTTGGCATTATATATGTATCATATGTTTGTGTGTGTGTGTGTGTTCTTTGATTCTTTTACCCGTTTTAGTCGTTTGACTGCAACGATACTGGAACACCGCCTTGAAGGGTTTTATACGAACAAATCGACCCCGGGATTCAGGAGTGGCTGTGTGGTAAGTAGCTTGCCTACCAACCACATGGTTCCGGGTTCAGTCTCAC
>NC_068984.1:34308625-34320003 GCF_001194135.2 Octopus bimaculoides
TGTGTGTGTGTGTGTGTGTGTGTGTGTGTTTGTGTCTGTGTTTCTCCCCCTAGCATTGCTTGACAAACAATGCTGGTGTGTTTATGTCCCTGTCACCTAGCGGTTCGGGAAAAAGAGACCGATAGAATAAGTACTAGGCTTACAAAGAATACGTCCTGGGGTCGATTTGCTCGACTAAAGGCGGTGCTCCAGCATGGCCGCAGTCAAATGACTGAAACAAGTAAAAGAATAAAAGAATATATATATACACCGGGCTTCAGTCAGTTTCCGTTTACCAACCACACTTATAAGGCTTTAGTCGCCCGAGGCTATACTGAAAGACATTTGCCCAAGGTGCCTTGCAGGGGACTGAACCCAGAAACATGTGGTTAGCAGGTAAATATCTCACCAGTCAGTCACAACATATTATGTATGTAATAGTTAAATGATACATAATGCATTTTATTGTGTTTTGTTAAGCGAATCATTCCCGGTCCGCAGAGCAATTATCTTGCATGAAGTCAGTCGATAGTGTAAAAAAAAAAAGTTAGAAAATCTGCTGGACTTGCACTATGATCAACATCTAGAAAGTCTTCGAAACTTGTGTTTGTATCACATCTAAGTTTCATAGATTAAAAAGCTATCGTAATGTTGCAGAACCTGTAATCCCGCTTCTATTGGATAGAATCCATGCAAAATATCACATACTGCGAGTAAGTTATTCCCTACTAAGAACGTAATCAAATTTTCTCTGTTATTTTTTGTCCCTATTTCGAGTGACAGAGGAAAATTGAAAACTGAATGTTTCTGCATGCGGAACCTGTTACTTAGCCTTTAGCACATTTTCTCTTGAGTTATTTTTCAATGTATGTGCACAGTTCGTTGCTTTAATCTGCTTATCTATCGACCAATCTTTTTTGCATCTATCTCTATCTCACTCTCTCTCTCTCTCTCACTTACTCTCTCTCTCTCTCTCTCTCTCTTACTCTCTCTCTATCTCTCTCTCTTTCTTGCTCACTTGTTCTCTCTTTCCTTATTGCTCTGTGTACTCACATACACGCACGCATTTATTTAAGCACATATAAACACACGTAGTAGATTGCCTAATAATCGATTACAAAAAAGAAAAAAAAGAATGTGAAAGTGTCAGTAATCCAACATGGACAAAGATGAACTTCAAACCAAGAGATTAGTAAATAAGGTGTGTGTGTATGTGTGTATGTATGTATGTATGTATTTATGTATGTATGTATGTATGTATTTGTGCATGTGTGTGTGTCTGCATGTATATGTGGAAGTATGTGTAAATATGTGTGTATGTATTTATGTATGCATGTATGGTTGTTTGTGTATATATGTGTGTGTGTGTGTGTGTGTGTGTGTGTGTTAAATAAAATGAGACAACAAAGCCAAGGCCACGTGAAATTTCTAGGACATTTATAAAGAGAAAGGTAGTCTTACAACTGTTTCAGGGATATAATGGATATCCCATCATTAAAGGCGATATGAGAGAGTTGAATAGAGGAGAACAGTAGAGTTCAATATTAGAAGTTATTTTGGAAAGGGAAAGATATAGGAATTATAAAGGGAAATAAGAGAATAAAAAAAAAATAAAGATATATATTAGATGTTACAGTTGCAGTTCCATTATCCAAGGGAAGTGCTGTGTTGAATGGGTAGTGAGGCTTCTTGTCCATGGTATGTAAATTCCGATAGGAGTTCATATTTTGTTTTTATAAATGGATAGTGTAACATCCAACATATATTTTTATTTTTATTTTTTTCTCTTATTTCCCTTCATACTTCCAGTATCTCTCCCTTTTCAAAATAACCTCTAATACTGAACTCTACTATTTCCCTCTTTTTAACTCATATCGTATCTGGTGATGAGATATCCTTTATATCCCTGCAACAGCTGTAAGACTAAGTTTCTCTTTATAAATGTCCTAGAAATTTCACAGTGCCTTGACTTTGTTGTCCCGCATTAGACTCCTTTCTCATACTATTATCGACCCGGGAGTCTAACTACGGTCCTTCCGTAGCTCTTACATAGCCTTAACTGCCATTTTGGGTCTTATGGATACGAAAACCTCTCAAGGTACACTGCGACATAATTTCTTTTCCTCAACAGGCCCTGCCCTGTTTAAAAGATCCCATCACCTTTAAACGGAGTCTGGACAAATTTCTTCAAGGAATACCAGATAAGCCACTCATACCTGGATACAACTCACTCAACAACAACTTACTACTTGAATGGACCATAAACAAAACTGGACTTAAAAAGGATTTAGATAATCCTATCAGGTGGTGCTATTAATTTAGACATGGCCTGAACCAATCTTTGGTCGAAACGTATCTAGTATATATTGAGATTTTACGTGTAATTTTGGATTTTTATCCCTAATATTATATATATATATACATACATATACATACATACATACATACATACACACACACACACACACACACATATATATATATATATATATATATATATATATATATATATATATATATATATATATATATTCACGAAAGGGTGCTGGAAAGTTCCTGGCTTTGGGTAAAAGAAAGTCCAGGAGAATCAGTTATGATTTTTTTTCAACATATTCCCCTCTCCAATTCGCACACTTATTGCAAGGATCCTTCAGTTTTTCCAAGTCCTGTAAAAGAGCTCGGAAAATTCGACCACCAGCAAGGCCTTTCGTGATATCTTTAAAGTCAGGAACTATTCAGCACCCCCTCATTTATGTATGTGTGACTCTGTGTGTGTTTGTGTATGTATGCGCGTGTATGTATGTGTGTATGAGTGAATAGATGGATGCATACACAAACAATATTACGCATAATCGAGTTTAAAATCTAAGTGTGATATCTTCATCAGCATACTGCTATCCATTTATTTACAATGATCTTAACTTGTCACAAACTTATACCACTGAAATATATTTCAACTTATTTTATGTGTAGGAATATTTCCGCAATACTGCCATCGTTAATAGCCATTATGGTGTTTCATAGTTTTCATATTGTTCATTATATATGGTTATGTCTCACTTGTTATTAGGTCTTCACTGAAATTTATACGCAGCAGAAGAGTCAATCAATCAATCATTCAATCAATCAATTAATCGATCAATCGCTATCTATCTATCCATCCATCTATCTATCTATCTATCTATCTATCTATCTATCTATCTATCTATCTATCTATCTATCTATCTATTTATTTATCTATCTATCTATCGATCTATCTATCTATTCATCTATGTATATATATATATATATATAAATATATGTGTGTGTGTGTGTGTGTGTGTGTGTGTGTATCTGTGATTGTGTGAGTGTGCATATATGTGTGAGAGTCAGTATGTGTATATGCGTATGCGTGTGTGTATGCATATATATATATATATATATAGAGAGAGAGAGAGAGAGAGATAGCGTGAAGGATACACACGCACAGATATGTATATGTGTACGTATACATATACGATATGTATGTGTGTGTGTACATAACATTTAATATATAGTACCCTATATCTTTATGTGTATGTGATATATGTGCACACGCACGCACGCACACACTCACACACACACACACACTTAAATTGCCCATTGTGTCTATATATATCTCTGTGTATCTGCCTTTCCTCTCTATCTGAATGTTTAAACATTATAACTTTCTCATTCAATGAAGCCTTCACTGATGTCAAAGCTTAAGACCCTTTCTTTTCATCTTCAGTAACTCGGTTAAGTATTCTTCTTTGATGGTTAGTGTCTTATCTATTTAACACACACATACAAACACTATGTACGCATTAAATCAAATACACATGCATATATATATATATACCAACATATATCTATACACACTGAAGCTAATACACACTCATATGCGAATCTATATTACGCGTGATTTTATATTCATAAATTTGTCAGTATATGTAGATCGTATGTATATATATGTACACACACACACACACACACACACACACACACACACACATATGTAGATATATTGCATAGATACACAAATATACCTCTCATTCGACAGCTACTACATAATATGCATACGTACATAT
Organism: Octopus bimaculoides; assembly: GCF_001194135.2. Classification (NCBI taxonomy): domain Eukaryota; kingdom Metazoa; phylum Mollusca; class Cephalopoda; order Octopoda; family Octopodidae; genus Octopus; species Octopus bimaculoides. The sequence continues at coordinate 34,312,693 of NC_068984.1, forward strand.
ATACATACATATATACATGCATGCATCCAAACATACATGCATGCCCACACAAACACGCACGCACGCACATACATATGTATGTATGTATACATATATATGCGTATATATACTGTATATGTATACACATAGACTCACACGTCTATAAACTGGTATGCATGCAGGTGTATTATGCGTGCGCCTGTATGTACGTAATCCTCACATACATCTTTGTACATACGTACGCGCGTGTATGTGCGTGCGTGCGCGTGTCTCTGTGTGCGTGGTGTGTGTGTGTGTGAGTGTGTATGTATGTGTGTGTGTGTGTGTATGTGTGTATGTGTGTGTGTGTGTGTGGATGTGAGTGCATGAGCGCTGGTTTTACATCTGAGTATTTGTATTTAAATGTCTTCAATATTTGTTGCGTGAAAGAACATTGGTATGTGTAAAATTTTATAAGTATGTATTTACATATGTGAATGAGCAACTATGAAAAAAAAAAAAAAAAGTAAATAAGTAAAAGGGTCCAATGACGCCAGCAGTACGAAAATCTAACAGTAAAGTCGTCGGGTTCCATGTCAATTCTCTGCACGTTTCGTTGGGGGTAATACTACAATAAAACAAGTCAGCTCTGCAAATTAATTTCGGTTGCTATAATGTAGATAATTTGTTTGACTTAATGAAATAAATCTCAATAGGAAACAACATATATGACGCATATATATTATCGTCACCCCATCCCTCTAAATTCATCAGGTCTTAATCACTAATTAATGTCTAACAGCAGTCATTGCCACAGACATAAGTGAACAATTGGAGATTGATTAGCGATGTTTGTAGACGGCGGGAATTGAAGACATTTCATTGGAAAGTTATAAACAACTGGGCGCCGAGCCAAATATATCTTTTACAGGAAACACAAAGAGGATGAGAGTTTACCCGAATCTTTTGAAAACCTAAAAACTTTATCTCAAAATAATTAAACATAACTACATCACCTTTTATCCAATAGAGACCGTGTCAAAAATTACTTGCACTGGACATATATTATTTCTGGTAAGAAGATTGTAGTTCACAAATTACTTATTCGATGCTCTACTGTTTGTTTATATTTTCCTACTCCTCTCTTCCTCACTTACACATACATATTTTCATCTATTCGCAAATATACACCTAATCAGTCTCCCCCTTTCTCTATACATTCTCACTTTATATACATATAATACATATATACATGTGTTTGTATAATATACTCATCATATATATATATATATATATATATATATATATATATATATATATATATATATATATATGTATGTATATGTATATATATATATACATGCATATATAGTTCACAGATGCTTACTATTGTAAGGCAATTGCGCAATTGAATAATATGTATGAGTGGAGGTAAACAACAGTTTATCCAAAATTTATAAGGCAAAGAAGAAAATGGAGAAGATAATTAGTTGACAAACATCAGCATACACACATCGATTAGATCTATTTATTAATTGCAACCATATGGATAAATAAATAAATAAGAATAAATGAGTGAATAAAACTTTACTCTTATAGCTGTTTCTACTTAGGGTGTCCAGCATGCCAAAGTTGATAAATCATACCAATATTATGCAGACATTGTACAAAGGTTGAACAAAAATTGGACAGAAGTTGGAAAATAAGGGTATATCAAGGTATATTTCAGATCTTAATTGGACTTATAACACCTTTATCACCCCCTTTAATTCTCTCTCTCGTTTTCACTCTGTATAAGTTGGACCTATTAATATAAATATAAAGTCTACACATTTTACTTTCCCTCGTTTTGCATCTATAGCTATTTTGTATTTAGCACCCAAACTACTACATTTATTATAATTAATATATTTAATGTATCTAATTTGCTTATCCGTATAATTTCCTCTCTCTCTCCCCCTCCCCCCCTCTCTCTCTCTCTATATATATATATATATATGTATATATATATACATTTACACATATATGCATACATATGCACACACGCACGTATAATTTTAATCAACAAAGGAAACAATCAATATATTGAATATTGGTAAGTTATAGAGTTTTATAAGTATACCCGTGTCAGCTCACATTACTGGTAGTTCCAACGCCACTTAATGCACTACAAGGTAGCTAAAGTGATTTTCATCAGACTTATCTCTGCTTCATTTGATATATCAATTACCTTGGTTACAAAAGAAGTATCCCATACACCACTTCTGTTACGAATATTCTGAGGTGACTCTAAATATGATGCATGGTAGGTTAATTGTAGATGAAACCAAATAACAATTCTGTCTTTTGATACTTGATTTGTTGAAATAAATATTTTTGAAACTACAGATAATTGTTGATGATGTGTGATTTTTATTATAGTGTTTTATAGTAAAGTTTCATCGCAAAAAAAAAAAAAGAACGGGAAATAATGGTAACAACGAAAAATGATATCAAAGACAGATCAAAGAAAAATTAGATGATCAAAGGAAAAGAATAAGTAAGTATCTTTCGCTATAATTATTAAATTGAAGTTCTGAAGCTCTCCACACTATGTCCAGATCTACTGAATACATAGTCTCATTTAAGGCGATCGCAAGTAGTTTCTTAAAACAGAGTTAGACTTAAAAGGAAAGTTATGCGAATTCCTGTTAAATTCTATTTCCGAAGGTTCTTAGGATGTTGTTCAGGTTACAGAAAGTTGGAGTTTAGAGCTCGAAAGCGGAGTTATCTCAGGTGCTACACTAAACTCTGTCGTTCACTGTCCTAAATGGTATCCCCACTTTCTTGCATTTGTGCTGCATAACATTCTTGATGTATCATGTTCTGCAAAAGGTAGACACCTTAAATTGTAAAGATGACATATGTATCAATTGTATCCATGCAAATATATTTCCATATAATGATTTGCATAATTCTATTTATAATAATTATGTACACTTAACCGTATTTACTAAAACAATTCTATCACAGATAGTACAAATCTGTAGATATCTCTTACGCGATAGCACGTATGTTTTTCAGTACGATTAAATCATATGCAGTTGTCCGAAAATGTCATCACAGTTTTATCTACCGAGGAGACATGACGTTGTAGCTAGGACACTCTATAATGAGATCTGTCCGAAGGATAATCCCGAGGACAAAGAAATTTAAAAAAAACACTATATGGTAGAAGTCATAGCCACTCATAATGAAAAGGAATACTGGTGGAATGTACCAGTGAAGGCCTCAATAAAATGCAAGCACAACAGACCTAATATAATGATTTGGGATAGAGAAGAGAAACTGTGGATGTTAACACAAAGCTGAAAATCATTGAAAATGGAACACCTATGCTGAACTATTGAGAAATCTGCAGTTACTGTATCCAGATTATAAGTTCAGGTTTATACCTGTAATTATTGGAACACTTGGATATTTAACACACTGCCTAAATACCAATGTTGAGAAATTAGGCTTCTCAGAACTAGAAAGGAGAAAGCTAATTCGAATACTACAGCTCCAATCCGTCTCTGGAACTGAAATATCTTTAAAACTTTCCAGACGTTTATCATCTAAATATGTATGAGCATGCCTAGATATACAACTATATGCATGAGTATACATACATAAAGCATACAAATCTGTACATACATACATACAAACATACAAACAAAAGTACCCTGTTGCTGATGTTGAAATTCCAATGAAGGAGCCTTGGATTTAAATTAGAAACTGATTCTTTCTCCATTGCAAGAAATCTTGAAATAAAACTGAACAATGACAAACATGCATACATACTCTGTGGCTAGAGAGCTGGTCTCACAATCATGGGATTGTGAATTTGATTCCCGGACCTGGCTGTGCGTTGTGTTTTTAAGCAAGGCACTTTATTTCATGCTGCACCAGTTCACTCAGCTGTAGAAATGAGTCGCGATATCACTGGTGTCAAGCTGTGTATGCCTTTACCTTTTCCCCCGGATAACAGCGGTGGCGCGGAGAGGAGAGTTTGGTATACATGGGCGACTTCTGGTCTTATATAAATTGTCCGGACTTGTGCCTCGGAGCGTAATAGCATAGTTTATACACACACATACGCGCGAGCGCGAGCTCACACACACACACGCAAGGTAAATTTCCAAAATTGGCTAATAGGGACATACAATCCTAGCGAGTACCGTGTTCGCTTTTACCGGTTAACAATGGTGTTGGCTAACCTCAGCGAATGTAGACGAACTCTTGTTAGTTTACTTTACTTTACTCGGTAAATCCTCTGTTCAGAAGGTATCTGAAATGTAGTTGAATTTTACCCTGTTGAAGCAGCACCAGTAATTAACACCAAAATGCACATCAAGACGCTTAATTTGCAGTATGCACTGGGTTGCCGCAAAAACACGTATAGGTACTGACATGGAAAGATGTGATTAACGGTATAATAAAACCTGGATATGTAAATATCTGTTCTCCTAATTTTTATTAATCTATATATTCTTTTATTCTTTTCTCTAATTTCTATATTTGTTTCAGTGGTTTGACTGTGGCTGTGCTGGAGAACCGCCTTCAGTCGGACAGATCGAACCCTAATAATTATTCTAACGGTATCTCTTGCCGAACTGCTAACTTACGGAGACGTAAACACACCAACATCAGCTATCAAGCGATGATGGGAGGACAAACTCAGACACTACACATATATATATATATATAGACGAAGGGATTCTTCCAGTCTCTATTCGAAGTTACCACGCAGTGGAAGTGAACCCGGAGCCATGTGGTTAGGAAGCAAGCTTCTTACCTCACAGCCGCGAAATATATATATATATATATCATACGCGCCTTTTCTGTAAAGGACCCAGGATTACTTTGTATGTTTAAATGGTTGGGTGTGAATTAACGAATATTTTGTTGATATTTCTATCTGGTTATGAATGAATTTATAATTGTTCTACTCGCTCGAGTATGACATTGATATAAGCAAAAGAAACGATCAATTATTAGCTACAGACGGTTGAACAGCAAATTAAAGGAATCATATACACATAGATCTTTCGGAACCAGACATAATCCTGTGTTACCAAGATGTATCTGCTAAATTTCTTTGTTCGTATATCTCGTTTGTGTGTGTGTGGTGTGTGTGTGTGTGTGTGTGTGTGTGTGTGTGTGCGTGTGCGTGCGTGCGTGTGCGTGTCTGAGTGCGTGTATGCGAGTATTTTCATCAATATATAGACGCATGATGCCTAGATGAGTGTTAGTGTGTTTGTGTGTGTGAGTGTGTATGTATGTATGTATGTATGTATGTATGTATGTATGCATGCATACATGTAAGCAGAACTTTGAACACTTGTTTTATGTGCGTCGTTATTGTCTTTCAGCAACATTTTGCCACGGCAGAAAATTCGCAGACAAAAAAATTCAAATGAAATATTTAATTATGAATAAGATGTATACCTGTTGTATTCTATATGCATACTATATGTTTATATGTTATAGTACACACCAACGCACATGATCACACATATGCACGCGCGCAAGCACGTACACGCGTATATACACACGTAAAACAATCGCCCAAGGTGCTGCGCTGTGGGACCAAATCCGGAACCGTGATGAAGCGAGTGGTTTCCAGTGTGAGAGAGTATGAGGCAGGGTAAAAGAGTAAGAGAGTGAAGGAATGACAGAAAGTGTCAACTGGAAATCTGTTGCTGTTTAGCTCCGAGCATTATATGATGTATACATACTGCAGTACAGACAGCCGTCACTCACAAGCGTGTATAGCTGTAGGTGCCTCTGTAGACTCGAGCCTAGAGACACCCTCTCGGCTGACTCACCCTTAACACAGCGGCACATCACTAATGTCGTAGAAAGAAGAAAAAAGGACTGCATTAGCAATAGGACATGAGATGCCTCGCTCAAGGACAGAATGCACTACTTGTTCCAAGAAAAAATCCCAAGACCCAATGATTATAAGCTGAATACCCTTGTCATAAGGCCATGAGACTTCACAGGACCCGCAAGCACACGCACGTACAGACGCGCGCGCATATATGTAAATTTGTATCTACGTATTTCTATAGGAAGAAGCGTGAGAAAGAGAGACGAATGAGCTTGGAAGAAACAGAATTCTATTGTGTTAGTGTTGGCTTTGCTGTATAATTTCAGTTCATTTCTGATAGGGCAATAACATTTCAGCTAAAACTACTGAATTTTTTTTTTTTTAATGTATCTCTTGAACTACATTTTCCAGAGTACTCTTCGTCTTTTGCTAGAGTAGGATGTGATTTGATGTAGATTTGGCTATTACTTTTAGCAAAACAAACGATGACATAACGAGCCATCAGTAGTTGGAGCAAAAGTAAACGATATTTTGATATATCAGAGATAAAGTTTGATAAAATGGATTTCAGTTGTGACCATGGTATGTATGTATGTATGTATGTATGTATGTATGTGTGTGTGTGTGTGTGTGTGTGTGTGTGTGTGTGTGTGTGTGTGTGTGTGCGTGCGTGCGTGTGTGTGTGTGCGTGCGTGCGTGCGTGTATGCAAGGGAATATTTGCCTATGATGCAGTGTTGCCGTAGATTCGAACCTGGAACCGTGGCAAAGCGACCTATTTTTATGTGTGACAATTTGTTTCACGCACATTAAGATCAACATTTTTATATTAAGAGGAGACTAAAATGTGATTTGAGGTCAATTTAGCAGTTATTTCTTGTACATCGAGTGACTTTCGCTTGCTCGGGAATGAATTTTTTTTTTCTCTGGCATCCTTGATCAATTATCTTCAAGAAAACTGAAACCAGCTATTAACATGTACCACAAATACATACACATACACACACATACACACACACACATACATACATACATACATACATACATACACATGCTTACATATATAGATGCATGTGTACATACATACACATATACATATGTGCTTTAGTGTATGTATGTGATTGATAGTGTGTGTGTATGCGTGTGCACGCGCATAGGTGAGTGAGTGTTTCTGTGTGTGTATGTGTATGTATGCAAACAACTATGTGGTTATAAATACACAAAAACACACACACATACACACACAGGGACACATACAAACACTAATCTAGAATAATTCTTCTGTGGATACATATGGAAAATTCAATAAAACAAAGTATCAACTGTCAACACAAATGTGAATTGAAGACGGTAAACTAATAAGAAACCGGTGGAAACGTTACAAGAACAACAATAGAAAATGAAAATATAAAGAATATCAACAAACAGAGACATTCAATAATCAACTGAACAAACAACATAAATTCTATTAGCAAGATAATAGTTTCCAAAATGTAATTAA
>NC_068984.1:34320247-34322136 GCF_001194135.2 Octopus bimaculoides
TACATATTCATATATATATAAACATATACATACATGCAAACACGTTAACCTCCCTGTATACATACCTTGACATATATATATATATATGTATATATAGATGTGATTGTGTGTGTGTGTGTGTGTGTGTGTGTGTGTGTGTGTGTGTGTATTCTCATACATATGCATTTACACACATCAGCAAGCACGCACTCAAATATATATAAAAATATGCATGCACAAACATATATAAATATATCGGTAGATACTATGTCCTTATAAAGACATTTGGATTTACCTAATATAGTAAATTCAACTGACGTTCATATACAATCACTAAAGTTAGTCAATATTGTTAACCGATAAGAGCGAGCATGGTACACGCTAGGATTATATATCCCTCTAAACACATTCTAGAAATTTATTGTATGTGTGAGTGTGCGTGCGTGCTTGCGCGCGCGCGTACACATACTATATAAATACACGAATACTCTCAGGCATACAGAGACATTCAAGATATTTTATACGTCACCACTGATGTTCACTGATGTCATTTGGGGTTTAGGATCATTCAGCAATTAGTTATCCTCACCTAAATGGCTCCGCCTATGATTAACTCCCAGCTTGCATTTAGTTAGCACTACACTATGTTGTACTACTCCCATTCAAAAGCAACCGTATTGAAGAAACCGTTTGCAGAACGTGTACCCATGCAAAACAGCCACCATGCTGAAGGCTCTACAAAGCATTGGCCAGCAAAAGCATGGTATTCCGTCCTAATGGAATCACATCTTGCTCACCCCACATTATTTCGTTATCACCAAATTTAGTGTATTTACATACTTACGCAGATTCGAACGCACATGTACGTATCTATACGTATATATGAGAGAGTGCATGTGTGTGTGTGTGTGTGTGTATCGTCATTACATATACTTCATATATATATATATATATATATATATATATATATATATATATATATATATATATATATATATAAATCGATACTGTGAAAATAATAAGGGTAGAAAATTGAGAAAAACATTCATACCGGCGGCTAGCATGCGTAATAAAGTCAATAGACAACATAGATTTGATATATAATAGTGTACAAACTGTTAATTATTTATACACGAAAGAGGTGACTTTTGACAGGACACCTTACATGCTAGAAAGGGCAGTCAAAACTCAGACCACTCATAAAAGCGATTTGAAAGGAATGAAAATAAAAAAAATATTTTTCTAGTTCACCTCAAACTCGACTTTCAATATTAATGAGCAAATAAATTAATATTTTTTGTATTTTCTTTTTTTACTATCTTTATTCCCCTCATTTTCTCTTCCTGTCTTCATTTTGACTCATCTCCTCATTCTAATCATACCCCCCCCACACACACACACCATATATCCACAAATACTACCAATACATTCTCAAATTTTCATTCACACCACAAAACTTCTTCGAATGTGCAACACACAATCCTCGGCTACATACTTAGAAATGACTAAACATGAACTACTATTGGAACTTACATACCATCTTTAGGAAACTTTTTACCACTTCTATAAACCAGATTACTCGAATTATGGAACCGCAACTACAATGCTTTATATTTTATTTCAACTTTCATTCTTTTATTTCCCCTCCATATTCTCTATCTCCTTTCCCACAATAATTTCTCATTTCGAATTTCAAACATTTACCTCTATTTAACCATCTCTATAATGAAGATATATCCATAATATCCCCTAAACAGCTGTAAGATTATATCTATATCTCTTTCCTTATAAATGTCATGAAAACTCCTCACAGCCTTGGCTTTGTTATCGCTATTGTCTAATATATAATATAATATAATATAATATAATACATATATATATATATATATATATATATATATATATATATA
>NC_068984.1:34322652-34333365 GCF_001194135.2 Octopus bimaculoides
TATATATATATACAAATATATATATATATATACATATATATATATGTATGTATGTATGCATGTATTCAACTGTGTTTAATCCAATAAAGAAAAAGCTCTGAATATGTGTCGAGAATAAAGCGCCGAGCTGGCAGAATGTCTAGGACGGCTGCGAAAGTAATTAGCGGCACTCTGTCTATGTCTTTACGTTCCGAGTCCAAATCTCACCGTTGTCGACTTTGCCTTTCATCGTTTCGGGTTCGATAAAATAAAGAGCAGCTGAGCACTGGTGTCAATGCAATCGATTTATTTCCTTTCACAAAATTACTGGTCTTGTGCCAAAATTTGAAGCCAATATGCATTGAGAATATTTTATTTAGATAAATCTGATGACGAAATTTAACGAGGTTGAAATTACAAGATATCAGCTTCTAAATTTGTATGTTCTCTCAAAGGAAAAAAAAAAGACAAAACATTGTTTTAGGACAAATATAAAGCCATTGGATGTTATTCATTGTATTACAAACTGAATCCCATAATTTTAATGTTTCATTGATAAAATTTCTTTGCTGAAGTTCATTTACAAAACAGGAAAGAAATCTATGAAATAATTACATCCACAGTAAATTTTTCGTTAAACTTTTCTTTTTACTGAATGTGTAATCCAGTAAAGAACCGACATAGAGAGTTAGAAATAAATAAGTGTAATGAATTATATACAACTGACGGTTAGTATAAACATTGACATAATGTGAGTCATTTCGAGTGTCATGAGTATTTTCATCAATGCTTTAAGCCATTGGCAAAAGCTGTAAATAGCCAGTCAGTCATTGACCGGCAGGTAAACATCTTCTCGTACATTGACTCATTTCCATCGTGAAATTAACGATTTCTTTCAACTTTGCTATTGGATGAAATTTATTGGGAGCCGAGATAATGTCCCATGAATCGAAGACACTAGTTATTTACTCGATCAGAGAGAGAGAGAGAGAGAGAGACAGAGAGAGAGAGAGAAAGAGAGAGAGAGAGAAAGAGAAAGAGAGAGAGAGAGAAAGAGAGAGAGAGAGAGAGAGAGAAAGTAAATCAGCGACAAATGCTTCGTGTAGAGACTTGCTAGAATGTAACGTGTGACATACAATTTAACTTCGTACTTCAAAATCTTATTTTCTGTTGGAGAAACAGTGTCGTTTAGGAACATTGAATATTTTAATTTTCAGGTGCAACTACGTTTCCTATGTTGCTAATTCACTTGGAAAGGTATGGAGGCCACTAACTTTCATCTCATTTGTACATATGCGAAGTTACATTCACCACCACTATCACCACTATCATCATTGTCACCAATGCTGTCATCATTTGCTATTGTAATCTTACACCACTACCACCACCACCAATAACGATCTCATAATTATCTACTACTACTACTACTACTACTACTACTACTACTACTACTACTACTGCTACTACTACTACTGGTGCTGCTACTACTTAGTAATATCCATTTTGCCCGGCAGAAATTACACGCTGAAATTCATTTCTCCAATTCAAGTTTCAGCAATGCTGCAAATTTAACTCGCATCTCTCATATCGATTTCTCTATTGGGGTCATTGGATAGCTAAATTTTCCTTCTTCAAAATTGAATTATCCAGAAATATAGTTAATCAGTTGAAGTTAAAACCTATAAGTCATTTATTCTCGTTGCAAACAGAATATTATATATTCTTCGTTTGCAAATAGACGAAACTACGTGACTTTAATATGACGCTAAATCTTAATTTCATTTCTCCACTCATTTCTTTTTGCTTATTTTCTTATTGGTATTGATACTACATCATCATCATCATCATCATCATCATCATCGTCATCATCATCATCATCATCATCATCATCATCATCATCATCATCATCATCATCATCATCATCATCATCATCATCATCATCATTTCGCACTATTATTTGTGAAGTTGTTATTATTACTATTATTATCACCAGAAATGTTCTTATTCTTAGCGTCATTATTATTAATGTTTTTGTTGGTCGTTGATATATGTTTATTTTGCATTGTTGTCTCTTAGATAATAATAGCTATCGTTATTAATTATTTGTAAAGGGCTGAGGTCAGAGTTTTGTTTTGTTTTCTCTCCAGCGTAAAGTAGAAGGTGACTACTGGAAAGCAATATCCTGGCCTCGAATATATTTTAGGAAAATATGGGTAAAACTTACTAGTTTATCCTGGGAGAATGGTTCAACCCACCGTTTCTATTTTGAAGAGGAAATAAACAGTTGTGCGCTCTTTCTCTGTATCCCAAATGCACCCCGAGTGGCTGTCCGTGCTAGAAGCTGGTTAGTAATTTATTTGTTTACTTTATATCTATTGTTGTTATTTTTATTGTTTATTATTCTAAAGGAAATCCTGGTAAACAGGATCTGTCAGTAAAGACAATTCAGCAATGACCACCCCATATTTCTTAGGATATCTATGATGATATTAACCAAATATACCCTTTACTTTTTTAAGGTGCTAGTGTATAATATGAAGGAAATTTTGTTGCTATTTCAAGTAAAATGAGCAACTAGAAAGTAATTCCTTGATGGCAACATTTTAATAATTTTGTTTGTGTACAGCGGTCAATAATTATTTGTGTATGTTTATGTGTGTGAGTGTTGGTTGTTTTGTTTGTTTGCTTGTTTGTTTGTATATGTTGTGTATTGTGTGTGTGTGTGTGTGTGTGTGTGTGTGTGATGTGTGTTTGAATTGTGCGTCTGTGTGCGCAGGTGTGTGCGTGTATGTGTATGTATGGAGAGAGAGAGAGAGAGAGAGAGAGAAAGAGAGAAAGAGAGAGAGAGTAAAAGAAAGAAAGAAAGAAAGAGAGATGGAGAGTAAGAAAGAGAGAGCGAGGGAAAGAGTGATGGGGAGAGAGAGAGAGAGCAAAGGAAAGAGAGAAGAAGAGAAAGAGAGAGGGCGAGAGAAAGAGAGAGAAAAAGAGAGAGGGAGACAGAGTGTGTGTGTGTGTGTGTGTACATTTGCCTTACAATCTCATTGGATTATTATCAGCGCCAGGCTTTAATTCATCGTCCTTTTAAGAACTTTCTGACATCAATACCGTTATATAGCCTAACATCTATAGTAGTGTTCACAACCCTTTTATTTAAATGAGTTTTCCCACAGTCCACTTTTAACATACTTATTGTTATGTATATATTACATATGAATGAAATTTTGAATTTAATTCACGGACCTCCAATATTACCTTTGCGGACCACTAGGGTCCACGGACCTCAGGTTGGAAAGTTCTAGTTAAATGTTTAAGTAACTTATTTACTTGCCACAAAAATGTGTTCAAATTCCTCTATAGTAAACTATAGAGGAATTTGAACACATTTTAATAAAAACTATTCTCACTCAAATCCCGGAGCCGACATTTTATGGCTTAGTTAGAAGAGTGCAGAGGCAGTCAAGGTCTCTCAGACTGGAAGAAAGAGAGGAAAGTTATCATCAAACATGTGACAAAGCCTAAATGACCACAACAGAGAACACACTGCTAAGACGGCCAAGGGCCAAATCGTAGTACTATACCATACAACGATTAAATTTGTCACCCTAAATGAAGAAAGATCACTCTGATTGGAATCCCACACTTTGCACAATGATTGTTTGAGCATTGATAACTTGCTGCCTTCTTTTAGTCGTCAATGACAGGAAATCTTCGTCTGTCTATTGGTTTTGGCGAAGTAGGTTGTGTAGTAGACATTGCTGAAAAGACTGAAGGTAGATACTTTCTTCTTTGGCCAAGCCCTCATTAAATTCCTCCAGATTTACCTGAAAAGGAAAGTGAGGATGGAGAGGGATGTGCTGCCACGCAGCAAATTTGTTTAAAAACAGATGTGAGTGGCTAGGAAGATCCGAGTAAATGGTTTTGCACATGGGGATTCAAGGAGGAGAATAAGGCGAGAGTACTCGCCCTTGTGGTCAGATTAGTTGTGGTTTAGGGGGATTATTCCTTGTATTTTTTCTGTTATTTTACTTTTTATGCGTTTTTATGTAATCCTGTATTTTAAAGTCGTGTTCGTCTTCTATCAGTTTTTGTAAACCTTTCGTCGGTTATAAAGAAACCTTATTATTATTGTTATTGTTATTATCATCATCACCATCATCATCATCGTCATCTTCTTCGTCGTCTTCGTCGTCGTCATCATCATCAACATCATCATTATCATGACCATCATCATGATCATACATAGAATTAATTCGTATGAAGATGCTAATTCACTTTTCGCTGCCCAGAGCATCTTGCTATATCTAGTCCTCCCTTCACGCACACACACACAATCATACGCAGATAATGAGATGGCGGAATCGTTAGAGCGTCAAATAAAATGCCTTGCAGTATTTGTTCCGACACTTTACGTTCTGAGAAGAAATCCCTGTATGGTCAACTTTGGTTTCATTCTTCCGGGATTGAGAAAATAGATTAGCAGCCAAGCATTGGGGTCGATTATGTCGACTAACACACCGCTCATATTTCTGGCTTTGTGCCTATGTTAGAAACAATTGTTACAATTATTAACTATTTGGGATGAAAGTATATTTCATAAGCAGTATGGATTTTGTTTCTTTGACAGAGTAAAGTAATATTTTCTTCCTTTTACGAGTTAAAAACTTCGATAGAAAAACAAATGTATTTCGAGCGGGCACTTTCCCTTTGACTGTAATTTATATCATTAGTTTGTCAGCCAAAGAACAAATACAAATATTTAGTGTACAAACAAAAATGGATTATTTTGGCTCTAGCATGAAATGAAGCCGGAAGTGAACTTTGATTGCAGCAACAATTCATTTGGCAGCTGCTGAAATATTAGATTTGGTGCCAGCAGCGAGAAAAGCAAGGTCACCAATGGTATGATCCATATCAGGAGAAGAGGTAACTTTGCTGATGGCTATAATTTTACAAAGAATGGCAACAAAGGAGACTGACAACAATCAGAGATGCAACAGCAGTAGCATCAATAACATCAAAACGAAATATCCACATGGCATGGGGATTATGGAAATTGAAGCAGTGAGATCGGAAACAATGGAAATGCAAGGATCAATAACAATGACAACAGCATGCTCAGCCAACTTTATTGTATTCTGAAGGATATCAAGAGGTGTAGGAGATTAAGTTTATCAAACTCGTGGCAAATGCATGTCAAGATTCTTGGTGGATAAAGAGAAAAAAAGTGAAGTAAAAATATTATACAGAACAAAATAGACAAACTATTTGACTTCACTACGATATTACAAGCCGACACTTTTAATGTGTATGATAAGAAATATTTAATGTGTGACATAATGATAGCGACAAAAATATCATGAAAGAAGTATTGAACAAATTACTTATTGAGAAACACGGATGATTTATGATTTCCACTCACATAATATTCATATAATGTGTCAAAGTCACAAAGGCATTCTACTATTGGACATGACGTGTGGACTTAAAAGTTTTGAAGTTCTGGGAGCTTATGTCTGTAGGTTATGTAAAATAGAAGGAATCAATGACTTGTTCCTTAAGGATTTAGTACTGAAAGTTTACACAAAGCCTCCAAACATTTCCCATCAACATTAAAAGTAAATACAATATCAACAAAAGCTAACGATTTCAATGCTCACAAATATTGTTCGAAATATTGGTCACCTCACAGCTTACGTATAAGTCCTTAAGCAAGCATCCAATTAGGAACATACGTTCTCTTAACAGATGATTGAAGGAATAAATCGTGTCAATAGACATTGCACAACTGGAAGTATATAAGAAAGAAAAGTGTATCGTCTGGAGGTCAGCCAATTGACATACAGACGTAAGAAGTTAAAGTGACCATGTGTTTCTTTGTATATGCACGCGCGCGTATATGTGTATGTGTTTGAAATGCCTGAAGTAATAGCAATCAATCCACCTTCAGCATTTCCCATTAATTTATTAACCTCTGAAAATGATTAACAGCCAAACCGATACTGGAACAAATACCATAAGGTTAATTTTGCCCGTCACTCTAACAATTAACGAGGGTAACGTTTTGTCCTCATTAAAAAAAATTGCATTAAATCAACTTTTATGTTGTCACAAAGCCTCACGATATATAATAGCTGTACAGTAAATTATAAGCCCCGTAATGCTACTTATTTTTTGACAGCTACCCCGTGAAGGATGGAGGGTATAATCGATCTATACAGGATTTGAAACCGAAATAATACGTTATTTAGGAACTCTTCAGTGTTTCTGTCACCTGATTCCTTTGTCATTTCACATTTGATAATACTTATTTTTCAGCTTTCTTTCACTCCATCACTTCTTCTCAATCATATGTCGACTATCACAAGTGTCTGTTAACCCATCCTCTTCCCTCATATCTATTTTTTTTTTGCTTGATTTCTGTGTTCCTTGTCTTTCTTTCTGTATTTCATTCATTTATTCTGTCTTCCCTTTTCCTATTTCATCTCTCTATCTTTGATACATTTTTGCTTCCTTTCTAACTACCATTTTATCTGAGAAGAAAGTAAAGAGTCTTAACTAAGTACTGCTTGCACACTAGGGTTTCAATCAGTTTTCTCCCTTAGAAAAATTGTAATAATGAATCTCTATAATGGGCACAAAGCCACACATTTGTTATACGGGTTGAACTCGATTATGCCAATTCTAAAACATGAGTAACATACGGATAAGCTAAAAGTTATAGTCAACCTTAGCGTGATTTGAATTCAGAATATAAAAAGGTAGACACCAAATAAACGAAGGGAAATAAATGATCAACTGGACTTGTAAAATAGCAGTCAAATATCTTTTAGATGACATTCCACTGTCTTGGATTAAACAGAATCGAACACTTTTAATACTGTAGTCACAGACACCCCTAAAACAGGCGAGAAGCTCACGATTGGTTTGCCATTGGTCATAGGTCTGTTTGATTAGAGATAAAATGAGGATAAACAACATAGGCTCAAGGCCTGAAATATGGGCGGTTGCAGAGTCAGTCGATTAAATCAGATCGGAGGGATAAATGTGAACTTGACTTCGGCGAGATTTAAACACAGACCTAAAACATCACACTAAATAAAGCAATGCATTTTCTTTGACATTAACCTTTCTACCAATTCACAGCCCTGCAGGTAGCAATTTTGGGACGAGGGGATTTGTCGATTATATCGAACCCAGTATTGGCTGTTATTTTATTTTATGGGCTAGAAGGGTAAAGGGTGAATGTTGGCTTCGACCGGTATCGAACCGACAACACAAAGAGCCTGACGAAATCCCGCACAGCATATCCAGTGCTCTAACGATGCTGCCAAATAACATCAATAACAATTTGCTAGCACCGTCCTTTAAAAATATATTTATTAATGGATTTATGTATTGTCACCAGGCAACACTATTTAAAATAGCGGAGGAGTAAGTTTTTAGCTCGGTACAGCTACTCATTTAATGTCAAACACTACGTTAAAGCATTGGAGGTCATAATTGACCTACATACGATTTGAAACCAAAATAGCACGTTGCTTATAAACTATAAACACCGCAGTGTTTCTGTCAACCGATTATTCTGTCATTCCTTTTTTTTTTTATTTATTACCATCTTTCAGCTTTCTCTATCACATCACTCCTTCTCTACACATCTTCTATCTATTCATCTCTTCTTTTGTCTTCATTTCTTTCCTTCCTTCCTTCTTTCTCTTTATTCTTATTCATCCCCCACCCCTATTCTATCCATTTTTGCTGTCTTTTTGCTTCCTTTGTAGCTTCCTTTCCTGCTTCCTTGGTTACTTCCTCTGCTTTCTCCCTTACATTTACTTTGCCTAATAATTCATTTCATTGTCCCCTTCCTCTCTACCACCAACTATTTCTCTCTTCTCTATTTCTCGTCCTGCCTCTCAGTTCTGTTCAAACAGCTTTCTATGCCGTAGCGTTTCAGCTATTTTTAAAAATTTATATATAAAATTTTCCTTGCTTCTATCTTATTTCCTTATCTCTTACTCCCACCATCAAAAACACTCACTCCCACTCTTCCCTATTCTGTTACCTTTCCCTTCGGCAATTATTTTCCTCTCCTTATTTACTTTCATTACTTTTATGTTATATATGCATACATACGCTCTCACTCTTTCACACACACACATATAGATATATGTACGCACACTTCTTGTATATGTCTTCGTGATTGCCTGCCTATCTTTTTGTCTGTCAGTCTGCATATGTGTACATACGCGTGTGCATACGTATGTCCACTTCAAATAAATAACAATAGCTGTATGTGAATGCGTGTGTCTGTCTGTGTGTGAGTTTGTGTGTATGTGTGTGTGTAAGAAATACATTACATTGGAGTCACAAAAACATTAAGTCATATATATATAGTTACTTTATAATCACATTTAATTTATAATATTTTGGTCTATAGATAAAAATTAATAAATATGAACGATTTAGTGAAAAAGACCAGTACTAACAGTCATGATCGTTGTATCTGATTGAAGAAGTTCTCGCTGAGCTCTTATGTACGTAATGGGTGCAATGATTTTATCGTAGTACACCTAGCACACCATCTTAATCTCTTGGTAAAAGAATGAAACTGAAGATATGAATATATACATATGCACGTGTGTGTGTGTGTGTGTGTGTGTGTGTGTGTGTGTGTGTGTGTGTGTGTGTGTATGTACGCATGTATAGACGGAGGAACGCGGAAACAAGATGGTGGTTTCATTCCGATATCAACAAGAAATCTGTCTATAATATTTTAAAAAATTTCTAAATACTTTTCTCTATTTTTCACCAAAACATGTAACTAGTAAAGCTTGTCAAAAGTTATATTTAGCATCGATTGATAACAGCCAATTCATGTATGATGTTGATAAAAAGAGAGTTTCCTAATTTACCATGCCAGTCACCTCAAAATCTGAACAAGAATCATAAGAATCATTGTGTAACAACGCAGTGGAACTTTAGCTTTGATATACATTTATATATATATATGTGTGTGTGTATGTTTACACATGTACATACACACATACATACATACATACATACATACATTCATATATATATGCATGAATGCGTATATATATATTATTATTATTATTATTATTATTATTATTATTATTATTATTATTATTATTATTATTATTATTATATATATACGTTTTTGGTTGGAAATCAATGAAAAGAGAAATTTTGTGGAACGTACGCAAAACATTTTGCAGAATTATATTTATGGGGGAATTGCTGATAATTTACACACGCTATCTCTCTCTCATGTAAGCTCTTACTTTCTCTCCCTCCTTGTGTGCATGTATATGTGTTTGTATATGTGTATGATTGTGTATGTTTGCGTATGTCTGTATGTGCGAGTTTTTCTTTTTTTTTTTGTAATATTTTTTGCAACTAAAAATATAATCAATGTACTGTTAAGTTAAGAGTATATAGGATGTGTTGTATGTTTGTCAAATGTAAAATAAACAAGATTATATTTCCGGACCTAAATATTTCGTGCAATCGACCTTATGATTGACTATAATCATCAACGGATTGAGAAGCTTTTCAATCTGCTGATATGTAATCCTGTTTACGTTATATTTGATAAGAGCATACACACATAAACACACATAAGCACACACATACACACACACACACACACACACACACACACATACACACACATACCCATACACACGCACACACACACACACACATAAGCGTAGATATTTATATTATTCTTCGATCTGTTTCCCTTTCAAAAGTTCTTTAACTTTCGATATTCTCTTAATTCTTTATATATTCCCTCTTCTCCGTGTCTCTCTATCTTACTCACTTAATCACTCCCTACCTCCCTACCTCCCTACCTCCCTCTTTCTTTCCTCCGTCAATCACTCCCTCCATCTCTCACCCCCTCACTTACAAACTTTCTTTCTGAGATTTCTTCCTCATAATCATTTCTCACTCAATCTTTATGATTCTTTTCTCTCGTATTTGACTGTTATATGAGTCATATAATTTATTACGTAGGAATATTTTTTTCAGATTTCAGAAAAGATTCACTCGGGCTCTTCACGAACAACCCGTTCTCCTCTACCTTCTTTAAATCATGATTTATCACTGGCACGAATATTAAAGGGTACAATGGGTTTTATTGATTCTAGTTACGTTCTAAATCAGACCTATTTGTTACACATATTACTTTAAAAAAAAACAACCTATCTATAGTGTCTTGCACTGAAACCTCCATCTGACCATACTTCGTTTCTTGTAATAGGGACAAAGCAGCTAGTCATAAGTTCTGTATACTCCTAAAAGGTTTAGCTTGCAAAGATTACGATACTGTGGCTAATGCGATCCCAGTATATGCTAAGGCAGCAACAACAGCAGAATTAAGGACACAGTATTCAAGTATGGTTATAATTTATCAGGGTAGGGCGGCAGAAACGTTAGCAGGCCGGGCGAAATGCTTAGCGGTATTTCGTCTGTCTTTACGATCTGAGTTCAAATTCCGCCGAAGTCAACTTCGCCTTTCATCCTTTCGAGGTCGATAAATTAAGTATCAATTGCGTACTAGGGTCGATTTAATTAACTGGCTCCCTCACCCAAAATTTCAGGTCTTGTGTCTAGAGGAGAAAAGAATATTCAGATATCTAGCATCTGACTTCTGGAATGATGTCCACTTTACAAAATACTAAGAAAGATAATACTACCGAAGGACTTAGCCAT
>NC_068984.1:34333375-34333763 GCF_001194135.2 Octopus bimaculoides
TTGTCAAGTGATGGCCGGCGGGAACACAAATATAAAATCTACTAAATTCATTCACAAGGTCTTTGTCCGCCCGAGGCTATCATAGAAGACATTTGCTCCAGGTGCCATTCACTAAGAATGAACCCAGATTCATGCGGTTGGAAAGCAAACTTCTTATCACACAGCCATGCCAGTACCTACACACAGACACACACACACACACACACACACACACACACACACACACACATATATATGTATATATATGTGTGTGTGTGTGTGTGTGTGTGTGTAATGGAGCAAAACGCAATAGAGGACAATAAAACATTCGGACAGATGGACGATACAAAGGGGGACAGGAGAAACAACAATCAGAACAGGCAAAAAGAGATGGGTCATATTATATATA
>NC_068984.1:34335411-34338996 GCF_001194135.2 Octopus bimaculoides
AGAGAGAGAGAGAGAGAGAGAGAAATAGATAGATACATCCATACATACATGCATACATATATACACACACGCGACAGTTGGATGGTGGTGTTGGTCGAAAAATAAAATTATTTGAGTGTCTGCATCTACAAGTATATAGCAGGCAGGGAATTCAACAAAATTCTTCTTGGTGTTTCTATTTCGACTCCTTGTGCACAGAGTTCAAACCCTGCCGCGGCCAGCTTTGCATTTCGTTATTTCGGGGCTGGCAAAATAGAACACTGCTGCAGTGTACTGGACTGGAGGGATTGTGAGTGGTTCAGGCAAAATGCCTTGTAGTATTTGGTCCTATTCTTGACATTCTATTTAATCCGTCAAACGGTTTAACAGCTCCACCTGATTCTTTGGTATTTTCAGTAGTGTCCCCTCACTTGCAAGTATTCTGGTCAAATCACCAGTTTTAGGATACCTTCCTCTCTTTTTTTTCACCAGTCTCAGATGCTTTGAAGGACTAAATAGATAAGAGCACTGCCAATCTGTCCTTGACGAAATGTTAAGATTTAAGACATATGCATCAACTGCTTGCATATTTAGCAACCCGAAACTCAGAGGAACGTTTCGAAAGCTTTAAAATGTAAAAATTGTTGGAATATTAATATCAATAATAATACTAATAGCGATTTCAAATTTTAGCAGAAGGCCAGTAAGTTCGGTACTTATTTTATCGACCCCAAAAGGTAAAGTCCACCTCGGTAGTATGTGAACTCAGAACGTAATGACGGACGAAATGCCTCCAAGTATTTTGCCTGGCGTGCTAATGTTTCTTTCAAATCACCGCCTTATATAATTATAATAATAATAATAATAATGATAATAATAATAATAATAATAATAATAATAATAATAATAATAATAATAATCCTTTCTATTATAGGCACAAGGCCTGAAATGTTGAACGGGATGGAGGTTCTAGTCGATTACTTCCATTCTAATCGTCGGTGGACTTTGAACTCAGAGCGTGTAGACGGGCAAAAAGACGCCAAGCATTTTGCCTGCATCTCAACATTTAACACAGAGGATTATACAGAGAAATACAATAAAGTATGATGTGATGAAGTCTTACATGAAGGCGTCTGTAAAAGAAAAAAACAATAAAATCTACGAAACACAAAATATCAAGCAAGAAAAAATCCCCAAAGGTGGAGAAACATCAGAGTGATGTTTGTGGAAATCCCACAAATTTATAGTTACCATGACCATTAGGGCAACTGCACTTTCTTCATTTGCATACTCCACTCGTAAAATACCACATTCACCTATCTTTCAACAAATTTGCTGGAAGGCAGCGACTCCCGCTCCACATCCACTTTCCTTTTGAAGTGAAACTTGAAAAATTTGAAAAGGACTTGGTTAAAGAGGAATATGTCTGTTTTCAGTCCTTTCAGTTATGTCCACCACACAGCCTATTTCGCCCAAATCATCAGACCGATGAAGACAGCCCATACAATTTAAATGTTCATCGAAGATAGTATTCCAATCGCCACGTAATACTAAACAACAGAACTTTACGAGGAAAACATTCAAAAGGGCTTAGGGATAGGTTTAGAGTTACATGAAAAAAATTCGGTTGCCTCTTCCCTGGTTGCACGACACGTGATTTCCTCATGTGTCCGAGGTGTAGGCAGCTACTACTCTGTATGCACTCGCTTTCGCTGCTGCTCATACTCAGGACCATGAATTTACGTCTTGGGTCCATGAATATGGACTCAAGACGTAAGTTCATGGGCCTGGGCATGAGCCACCTCCAAATCCAGTTCAAATTTTAGACGCACACACATCCTGTCCACTGAAGATAAGCGTAATGGCTCGTAATTCGTAAATTCTTGCTAGTGGGTTTCTGATTTAGGTACCAAGCCAATAATTTCGAAGGGGAAAGCTCAGTGGATACTGTTGTTTCTCGTGCGTAACTGGTGCTTTATTTTATTGCTACCGAAATGATGAAGTAAGAAGCTGACCCCAGCAGGGTTTGAATTCAGTACATAAAGTGATGGTAGAGTGTAAAAATGATAGTAGCTGTAGTCATATTGATCTTATTAATAGTATTGATGTTACTCTTTAATCTCAGTTAACCCTCATTAACCTAAGATCAAATACATTTCATTCAGCTTTTAAAATACACTCGGGTCCCACATATATCTCATGTCATTGGCTCTTATCTTCAATAAAGTCGCTTATCTTGTTCATGCTATTGTTGTTGTTGTTGTTGTCATGTACGAATTGGTTGGTTGCTAAGGGCGTGACAGTGCTCGTTTGTATGTAGATGGTAGCTATATTAATTCCGATGATACAAAAGTGATAATGAAAATTCATTTATAGAAATATTAATATTTCTAAGTCTCTCGAAAGGAGACTACGGCAGCGGTACTGGATATTAATAGTTATCGTCAAGCCAGCATGGCAGTCCAAAATAAATAGGACCAATGCTGCGGTTGATTAGCTCCAAGAGGCCATCGCCTCTAGCTAGCTATGTGACACACGAATTTGTGTTCTTTATAACCTTCTGTCCATTATAACCATGTTGGCTTGCCGATAACTATTAATATCCAGTACCGCTGCCGTAGTCTTCTTTGGAGAGACTTAGAAATATTAATATTTCTACTTTTGAAAACCAGTGGATGTATTCCACTGAATTTAGGTAAATAACCCTTCGTACAGACGGTCAGTAGCGACGCCTGCTGGGTTCGGCTGCTCTACATTGATAAGACACAATACCACGAAACTAGTCTGTAGATGCCAGACCAGCAAGGGGAAGCCGCTGACCTCTCCTGTTCGAAGGTTATAATGGACACAAATTCGTGTGTCTCATAGCTAGCTAGAGGCGATGGCTTCTTGGAGCTAATCAACGGCAGCATTCGTCCTACTTTTTGGACTGCCATGTTGACTGGGTGATAACTATTAAAATTCATTTACATATATATGTATGTGAATATGTGTGTGTATATGTATGTATGCATGTGTACACGCACGCGCACACACTTTCTTCAGATTGTGGGTGATTGGAAGCACTAATGAGTCGGGACTGCAATGCTTATTGATACTGTCGGACAGGATGATATATGTGTGTGTGTGTGTGCGTGTGTGTAGTGTGTGTGCTTGTGTTTGTGTGTGTGTGTTTGTGTGTGTGTGTGTTAGTGTGTGTGACACCATTTTATAAAAATATTTTGTAAGTGTCGAATGTGTTTGGTATTTTGCAGATAAGAAAGTAAATTTTGAACGCAATAAAGCTGTAATAACAACAGAACAAGAGTGAGTGTTTACTCGTATAAAACGAAAAACAGTTGCCACAAGGCAACTACGAAATTAACGTTCTTGCCTGCAGTGCTCCAGCCTGGCCGCAGTCAATTGAATAAAACAATTAAGTCTTGTCAGTAAACAGGTCGTGGTTTGAAAGCGACGAAAATATGTTGACACAAATTAAATTTGGATGTTAAAGTGAATCTCACGGTTTTTGTGTTTTTAAATGGATTATAAACACCTTCCACGCTGCAAACGATTTTGTATATATAATATAATATAATATAATATAATATAATATAATATATATAT
>NC_068984.1:34340258-34353272 GCF_001194135.2 Octopus bimaculoides
TACGTTCTCGGGCATTAACGTTATTCTTTTAGGGATAATAATATTCTTTTATATATATATATATATATATATATATGAGAGAGAGAGAGATAAAGAGATAGATAGGTATGCATGTAAGCATGCATGTATGTATATGTGCATGTATGTATGTATGTATGTATGTATATATGTATGTATGTAAATACGTATATCTCCTATGCCGTAGTATCCTTCTGCTCACAATGAAAGAAGCTTAGCGCCAATGAACTAAAGGATTTTTTAGTCCCTGTGTGGCTTATTCTACGACTTTCATTTCTGTCTTTCACAAAGCCGTAAGACTCGTAAAGAGTATGTGACGCTTTCAGATCCCCAGGGGCAAATACGGTACGCCGTAACATTACTTTCAATCGTTTTCTGATCATTGCCTCGGTTTTTTTCAACTTGCATGGAACTTTTTCCTTATCTGCCTGTTATAACTATAATTTTGTACATTTATCATTCATCTATGCCCCTGTGACCATTCTTCTTCTTCTTCTTCTTCTTCTTCTTCTTCTTCTTCTTCTTCTTCTTCTTCTTCTTCTTCTTCTTCTTCTTCTTCTTCTTCTTCTTCTTCTTCTTCTTCTTCTTCTTCTTCTTCTTCTTCTTCTTCTTCTTCTTCTTCTTCTTCTTCTTCTTCTCCTCCTTCTCCTTCTTTTTAGCATTATTATTATTATTATTATTATTATTATTATGATTATTGCTATTTACTTTTAATGTGCATTTATGTATGTTACACTCACTTGCCGAGACACGCCTAGTCTCTTGGGGCGTGTGAAGGATAAGAGATGTTACAGTAAAGAAAGCTTGGGGAAAGGAAGTAGCGAAATAACTTCATGTAATACAACAGACATTTAAATGGATAGGGTTTTTCTAAGGATATCGGCAGCAGTTGTCGGTACAATCAATGAGATTTCTCTGAGATATGGATCTCCTGGGATCTTATCGAGATTTTTCTTACATCCCTTTGTTTTATCATCTCTTCCTTATTATTATTATTGTTGTTGTTGTTATTATTATTATTATTATTATTATTATTATTATTATTATTATTATTATTATTATTATTATTATTATTATTATTTATGCTTCAAAATTTCTGGCACAAAGGTTAGAGGTGAAACTTTCGGATCGTCGCAAGACGCACTGCAGCGACGGCGTGTGGCAAGCACGTTTTCCTTGATCAAGAGAGAAGTTAAGGAGTCTATTACATTGAACCCAGTGCTCAGTTTGTACTTAGTTTATTGACCCAGAAACAGTGAAAGGCAAAGTTGGACTCAGTGGAATTTGAACTCAGGAATGTAAGGAGCTGATAGAAAAGCCTGATAAGCACTGTATCCGACGTGCTAACGATTCCTCCACATAATAATAATAATAATAATAATATAGCTCATTCTGATGTAGAATTAGAATCGCAGCAAAATCACATACAAAAATCACTACTTTACACACACGCACGCACGCACACAGACATGCACACCCTCATAAAGATATGGGTGTGAATGTATATATGTGTGTTTGTCTGTGTTTGTGTGAAAGACAGTGCATAACGGTGTGTGCGCATGCAGTGATTGTAGTGGTGGTGGTGGTGGTGGTGGTAGAAATGATGTGTGTAATAAAAGACACTTCGGTATCACTCTGAAGATGCAATACGGTAATCATGCTGAAATAAAGATAGGAACAAGAGAAGATAAGTTTTGTACATGGCTCCAAGATGTCTGCAATGAAATGAGATGATAAGCTGCTTCCATGTTTTACATTGAATTTAGATTACAAAGGAAGGACTCATTTCAAAGTCTACGCAAGAAGAAGAATTTTAGGTTTTTATTCATTTTATGTCGCCAATTCAGAGGAAGACGGACAGCGCCCACTTAATACATTTCAGGTTTTCGGGGTTTGGCGGGAGAAAGGGTGTAATATGCCCTTACACCTGAAACTGGGCAAGGATGTTTGCGACAGTTTGAGCATAGCTAGAGATGCACCGAAGAACCAGATGGTTGTGGGGTTATTTTGTGAGCTTAGTGTCAAACGATTAGCATATGTAATCTCTAAGAGAGGTAGATCTAATTTGTACGCACACAAATACTTTTGCACATGCACACACACATATATATATACACACACCTATGTATACAGATACCTTTTTATCTTCAAAGCTGCACCATTCTGGAACGCCTACTTAGCATGTTTTTTCTCACATCTCTGGATAAATATCTGTTGAGCATCAATCAGAACTAACTGCACCAGTCCTACAAATGTTTTCAACACTCCCTCACACTGCACGCTATTACAAGTAAACAGACCAAGGAATCACTAGTTTAATTCAACAGAATATATGTTTCGATCTCACTACTCAAATTGTTACACACTTTCTATGTTTTACCTCATTGTTAGTGAAAGGGGGTGTAAATGATTTCGGCGGTGGCTTTATGTCCTTATTACTTTCGGAACAGTAAAGATACTACAAAATCATGTATTCCTGTTACACAATGAGGACGTTATAGATTACTGGTCTCCAAAGTTCCTGTGATACCTTCAGCCTATCTATCCAACCCTAAGTTATGCAAAACCGTTGTTTTACTCCATTAGCAAAACTTTAACCTCAAAGAAAATCTCACGACATTCCTAAACACTATCTATAACATTTTAGAGCGCCTAGACACTCCGAGTAGTAACCACTGTTATACGGATTTAGGCGTCATCAGATTAATTCGCTTTTGAATGAAATAATAGGCAAGCGACAACACAGTCCATATCGGTCAAATTAAGAAACATGAACAGTTTCTTAAAAACCTAAACTGAGGTATGCGTTCTTTTTGAGATGAGAGTAGAGATGAGTTTTTGTGTTTCGAAGAACAAAAAAATATAAAAACGATTAAAAATTAATGACAGAGTTGTTCTTTCTCTTTCTCCCTTTTCCTTAACTCTCTCCATTTTTCTGCCTACGGGTCTATACTTTAATGTCTGTACCGTTGATTGCCTATGAGTTTTCCGTTGGGTATTACAATCTACGGTATATCAGTCGCATTACAATCTACGGTATATCAAAGAAGCAACTGCAAATGCTCTTCTAAGACAAGAGCGCTGTTAATGAGGACGAATGAATGGCTTCAAGAAGTGAATAAAGGCGTCTCTAACAGATTTTAAAATTGTGATTGATTCCTAGGAGTTGCTTGCACAAGTATATTCTCACTTTGCCGCAATATATGAAAGCAAAAGACCTGCTACAAATGAAAATCCCAAAAGCTTGAGATACCTGTGCAGCAGTGCCGCACATGTCTGTAGTACCTTACACGCGGGATAGGATGTTTTGCTCAGGCAGGCCTCATTAGTCTGCTGGCACCTCTCCTGGCCCAGCAGACTAGTCTAGACAAGATATAGAAGCCAATTCTGCGGCTTGACTATTTTTGATAAAGGTAAGCGAACAACGTACATATTTAAGTAAGTACCTTGCAAATACTGTACTACACAATAACAACTTTTGCTAGCCAAAGCGACAATGCTTCCTTGTTTGAATCTAAGCAGGACTGGGCATTATTCCCGAGGGTGAGTAGATGTGTGTATCTATGTATATATATGTGTATGCGTATAAGCATGGATGTGTTTGTATATTTTTCAGTGACACTCATACATCCCGGTAGAACCAACCATCTAATCAAATACCTCTATATAGCAGACATTAGGAAGTAATTGATCTACAGGTTCGGACCTTACGTTGTTAGTTTCTTTCGTAATGTAAACGTGTCCATTATAAATGATTTGCTCTTAATATAGTGTGATGTGTTAATCTAGCTATCAGGAGTAACTTAGGCAAACTCTCCTGCAATTCAAATGCGACTCATCTGTTGAAAGCTAAATTTCGCATTCAATGCACTGGAGATCCTATCTATTGAGATTTTTGACTCGTGAAAAGCAAAACTGATTTAAAGTCAGCATCTGAAGAATAAAAAATAATCTGCCAGGGAGCTGTATCAGCAACCTGGTTTCAATTCCCCTTTGTAGTCACTGCCCTGCACTTAAGTTGTTATTGTGCTGGTGATAAGGGATTAGGGTTGCATGTTGAATGATTGATGTATTTTTCAGTTAAATCGTTTATCACATTTAAACATACACGTGAATACAGTTATCAACACATATGTACGTAAAGGTATATACTTTCAGATTATTGTGCGTGCGATGTGTATATACATACGTATACTCACACACACGCACCCACACACACACTCACACACACACACACACACATACATATGTATTTATGTATATATAGCTATATACATATACATATATATATATGTACATATATATCTGTATATATGTATATATATTTATGTGTGTATGCATGTATATCTGTGTGTATGTGTGTGCATATAAATACATTCATAATACATATATACATACATGCACACACACACACATAACCCCCCCACACACACACATATAAACATATATATATATGGGTGTATGTGTGCGTGTGTGTGCATGTATGTATGTATATATGTGTATGAGTGTATGTGTATGTGTGCGTGTGTGTGCATGTATGTATGTATGTATATATATATATATATATATATATACTTTATACACTCTCTCAGACACACACATGCGTGTTTATGTGTGCACAAAAAGGTACCTACACACTTGTGCGTCTATGTGCTTGCATGTACTTGTTTTTCTTTCTTAGTTATTTTGTGCCTATTCAGCTGATTGCTTATAAACGTGATGTGACTGCATTTATATTTGTGCACACCCCTTACACGATAAACATTCACAGATACAAACAAACACGTATTCACACACACACACACACTTGCGCAACCGCAGGCACACTCGCATACATACACATACAGATTAAAGTGAAGATTAGATGATATGTCTCTTTCGCCATTTTACATAAACCAAATTTACATAGCAACACAAAAACACATTTAGAAACATACACGTTTTCAGGCGAGTGTGTTTGTGTGTGTAAGCATGTTTTTATGTATGTGTGAGTCTTTTTATTTGTGTGTTTTACGTATATATGTGTATTCGTGTGTGCATAATTGGGCAGTAAGCATGTGATCGTTTCTTGTCTCTTCAGTGTAGATCCAATAACGAGAATCCACAGCCGATAAATAGTTGTAAAATCGAAGTACATATTTGCCGATCTGATACACTTCCTATATCGAATTGCAACTGCTGTCTGTTCATGTGAAGACAAGTGGAAATAAATCTTTCTCCCCGTCGGCAAGATCTATTGCAATCATTAGTAATACGATGGCGTTTGAAGAAAACATTCGTCTATCATGAACAGCAGGCTAGTCGGTTGTGATGTGACCGTGTGGCGGTAATAATATCTTTGGTGTTACTTAGTGGTGGTGATTATACTACTACTACTACTACTTGTAGTAGTAATAATAGTAGTAGTAGTAACAGCAGCAGTAGTAGTAGCAGCAACAGTGGTATTAGTGATGGTGGGTTTGGTGCTGATGGTTGTATTAGTCAACGTGATTAGTAGTGTTTTTGTCGTTCAATCTCAGGTCAATCCTGATTGAGCAGATATATGATCAATGGCGTTCAAACTGTAACAACCGCTTGTCTGGCAGTGTCTTCTAAAGTCCACTTTATCTAATATGTTATTTCCTATGTGATCTGGGGAAGCTGAATCCAGTATCATTAAGCAGTTTCCAGAAACCAGATAGAAGCTCCTCACTGGTCATGATGGTGTTAGTGGTTAACGTGACAACGTTCTTGAATAGCCCTAGGTCAAAGGTGCTCAACCTGTGGCAATGACCGTCTCATGTTTTTCTACCAAAGCATAGTGAACTATATTATCCAATGTGTCTTCTTTTAAGAAAATACAGTGTGATTGGGAAGGTAGGCTGTAATTTCTTAGTAGTCAACCAAATACATAGAACTCCATTGTTAGTTTGATTGAATGTCATTTTGCATAGTCTAGTGGTTAAGGTGTTTGACTCACGATTGTTAGGCCGTGGTGTCACTTTCTGGACCGGGTAACGTATTTCATCCTTCATTTGATATGGCTTACAACAGTTTGGTTAGATTTGTTGAGTACTAGCTATGTGTGGCGCAGCTCTCTTTTACCCATCCTGCTACATCCTGAATGTTCTGCTGACGTAAAAGATTTGGGCGTGAGGTTAGAGAGTGTCTGTGACAACACAGG
Source organism: Octopus bimaculoides (assembly GCF_001194135.2). Taxonomy (NCBI): domain Eukaryota; kingdom Metazoa; phylum Mollusca; class Cephalopoda; order Octopoda; family Octopodidae; genus Octopus; species Octopus bimaculoides. The sequence continues at coordinate 34,346,440 of NC_068984.1, forward strand.
TACTTAAAGGTTTCAGAAAAAGCATGGCACACGTTAGAAAGCTCTACTCGATCACGAATGAAGGCTAGCTGTACTTCGGTCTGTTGCTATTTTTTGTCTGTGTAATCCTGAGTTTATTGTTGTCTATATCAGATAAGTACCTAACTGAGAATACCTACCATCAAAGATATTCAAAACGTGACCAACCCATTTTGTACATCTAGAATTACTTTGTTGAATGTGCTATTAGTTTTGTAACCAATGTGTGATTCGAGTGCGATTTTGGTTACTATTACTAGCAAGTCAAGTTTTAACGTAGAAGCTTCATTGCTGGCTGGTAGTGATGAAATTATTGGTGGAGGTAATCCTGATGATATTGCTAATAGTAATGATAGACATGGTGGTATCGGAGGTAATATTAGTAGTGATGGTAATGTCAATGCCGTGGTAGTTATGGCAATGGTTTGATGCAGATTAATTTGGACTGTAGTATTGCTCATGCTGGTGTAATTGTTGTTCTTTAGTTCTGATCGGGTAGATCTTTGATTAAAGATAACATAGCCACGGTAGCTTTTTAATGTCGAGGAATTTGATGTTCGTTGTCTCCTGCCTTTTTAAGACTATATGCGTTATTTGAGCGAGTTTTGGCTGCTATTTCTAGAAACTCATTAACAGGTTTGCTACTCTTTCACAAGGTCTTGAGTCCAGTAATAGAGTATGACCCACGATTAAAACATTTCTGGTGTAAAATACCAAAACTTTTGGTGATATCTGTAACCTCATTGGTTTAAAATATATTCTACATATTCATGATAGCAGAGCTGTATTTCTCAACCATAGACCACTATGGTTTCTTATAGACCCCTTTCATTCCTATTTTATTTGGATAGACCCTTCTAGACAATCGATGGTTAACAAAATCATATTTTTATAAATAGATATTATTAGAAATTGTATTAAAGATTGTTAAACCTTGCAACAAATTTATTGTAGATGTGAACTTCGATTGAGAACCACTGTAATAGAGAATAGTTTTGAGCTATATTTGCCTGCTATTTCTAGTATGCCTAATGACTGTATGACGGTGCGCACAGAGGAGGTACTATTAGTTTTGGAGACAGCTACGGTGGTGGAGGTGGTGAGTGTAGTTATGATGACAAGGGTAAAGGAATTCTAATGACAGTGGCAGTGGTAGTAGTAGATGTGTTGATGGGAGTGGTGAAAGGAGTAGCAGTGATATTGACAGGGGTTGTAATAGAGGAGATGATGGGGGGGGGGGAAAATTACTTTAGTGGCGGAGGTGGTAGCATTGACCATGTTAAGGCTAGTGATGGTGTCAATGATATTGATGATGACATTCATGGAGAGGAGGCCTATTAATGTTTATGATGGTGGTGGTAGGGGGACTTTTAACAGTACAAACAGCGGTTCGAGGGGTGTTATTGTTCTCAACAGAAGGCAGCGAGCAGGCAGAATCGTTAACGCGCTGGACGAAATGCTTAGCGGTATTTCGCCCGTCGCTACGTTCTGAGTTCAAATTCCGCCGAGGCCGATTTTGCTTTTCATCCTTTCGGGGACGATAAAATGAGTTCCAGTCGAAAACTGGGGTCAATGTGATCGACTTGTCCCCTCCCGGGAAATTGCTGCCATTGTGGCAAAATTGGAAACCGTTATTGTTCTCAACAGAGCTAAGTATGGTCTGACTGCGAGTAATAGATATTGCGATGATGACAGCAGTAATGTGAATAGCAGTGATAATATGAGTGGTGTGAAGGCACATGCCCTAGTGGTTAGAGCAACGGACTCGCGGTCGAGGGATGGCGGATTCGAATCTCAGACCGGGCAACGTGTGTGTGTTTATGAGCGAAACACCTAAACTCCACGCGACTCTGGCAGAAGGTAATGGCGAGCTTTTGCTGACTCTTTCGCCACAACTTTCTCTCACTCATTCCTCCTGCATCTCATCCAGGTGGGGAACGTATACACCAATGAAACCGGGAAACCGGCCCTTATCAGAAAGGCATGGCTCGAGAAGGAACAACCAACAACAGAAATTGTAGCTCTTCTTATTGTTGTTTACCACCCCTCTATGTCAGCACTGAGCGTTCCACAGGAAATTAACTTGTGTGTTAGGACAATCAGAAATTGCCCTAACACATTATTTAATGTGCTTTATCTTTATCATCTAATGTGCCTTATAATTTTATTTAATGTGCTATATCTTTTTATTTAATGTGCTTTTTCTTTTTTCAAGACGGTAAAGTGTTTTCAAAGAGAGATTTGACTGCTATTTCTAGTGTATGAAACAACCCAACTCGTTTAGGCGTCTGTGATGCTTTTAAACGGACGAATGTTTTGGGGACAGATAATGTTTGTGATATAGATAGATGATGTGGCGTTAATAATGCAGATATTTTTTATATCATAATATTGGTGTTGTGCTGCCAGTTGAGTTAATGTTTTCTGTATCGTTCCTTATGTACCAGGTCGTAGAGCACCAAATAAGGTAACATACCGGATTTTAAATACCCATCTGTTTTAGTTATTTCTTTTAGCGTAGAGATTTCGGAAATCCCTAAATCGTCCAACGTTTTGTTGATATATTGGTGCTCCTGATAAGACTGTTCCCACGTTGGTATTGAGACTTAAAGTATGATTTTGCTATGGATGCTTCTAGCAATTAGGTAGCCAATGCATTGGTGGAATTGATAATCTGTATTTGTATGCTTGTTGCATCAAAATGCATTCCCTTACTCTGTTAGACATACACGAGTTATATGTACATAAGTCAGTGGGAGTTCTTCGACCAGTTAGAAATAGACAACAGATTTTCTTGAAGCCAGACATTACTGTCTTTAAAGAAGGGGAGTCAAGTAATATAGTTCTAGACATACTATGTCTGGAAAAATAGAAATATAATATGGTCACTGCTGGAATGCTCATGATCAAAAGTATGCACAATCAGGGTTGTCCATCAACAACAATAATTTATAGTATAAGATCCTAATAAATATAACAAGATAATTACCAAATTGGCAGTGTTTGAAAATCGGGATATTTCTAGTTCCATCAAAAGAAATCACTGAACATGCATGCGTTTCAACAAAGGGTTGACATTGGTTTATTTTGATGGTCTACGTGTAAACATAAAAGTAAAAGAGACATACAAATAAGGATTTAAGAGTAATAAATTAGTTTCCAAAAATCAAAGTAGTTTGCAGTTTCCTCCCGCTGGCAACCTTTTACTCTATTGTTCATTCCTTAAGTATTGTAGTATTTGTGAATTCTTAGTTACAGGCACAATATTTAGAGAAGATTGATTAGTCATGTGAATTCGTTGAACTAACGTTAATTTAATCTAATCATATTCACTCAGGATGTATTTAAATCAAAGTCAAGCGCTGTTTGAACTCAAAATGCAGCGGCCAATGTGTAGAACTTACAAGCTGATGCTAAAACATTTGTGAATTCATATTCTCTGCATTCATTTTATTCTTTGAAGGAGACAGAAATATGTGGGATTTTGATTTTGGCTAGCAGATTTTCCAACTTTTTAGCGTATATTTTTAAAAGCCTGCTATTTCTAACATGGTTCTTAAAAACATATAGTCAAAGAAATCACACCTTGTGCAATACACGTCTTTGATTGGTATTTAAATGTTGTTGTCATTAAATATATACAGACACTCGTACCGTGACTGGAGTATTTCAATCATTGAAACCAAACAACATATCTATTCTACACTTATTTTGTTCACAGCTGAATATATTTTAACTACAATTCACAAAAAAAAAAAAAAGGAATCGATAATACCAGCCCATAATATATAATAGTTTATGCACGAAGGCAACTCAGTACAATTTTCTAAATTGATCACCTGAAAGTAATAACATTGTGAATTTCTGTAATAATATTATAGTGCAACCGAATGTTAGGTGGTGCAATTGCTTTAAAGTCATCGACTGGCATTGATTAAAGACAGACGAGCTTTAAAATTGATCTGATCCTGTCCAGACTTTTGTGTAGGTCCTTGGAATGAAAGCCAGAGAATGTTTCAAAATGGTTTCTACGTTAAGTCACTAAAAGATTAATAAAAATGGCCGTTCAGCACTGAATAGCAGATATAAATGAATGTCTGTCAAGTAAAACATTTTGGGAGCTTTCAGAGATATTTGGCATAAGTCAGCTGCACTTACATCAAGTAGGGAAGGAAATATAAATTAATCAAACGAAGTCACTGAGTAGAAAAAAAAAATAGACAACAACAAAGCATCAAAGGTTTACATTTTGGTTGTCTGTCCTTTCACTTCAAATGAATGGATTTTTTTTATGATCAATTACTGATGTGTGAGAAAAAGTAGCTTTAATGCAACACTGCAAAGCAATTGCGTGCTAGGATATCATTTCACCAGTACTGCACTGCCGATATCAAAGCGAAGAATTCATTAGCTAAAAAAAAATTAACGAAATAATAAAATGAAATAAATAAAATGTGCTTAGTGTCTGGAGGAATTCCTTTACCATTGCACATCATGAGCTGTTGTTGCCTGGTCAGTGACAGGATGTGACTATAGTATATCGTATTTCATCGAATTATTTCGCTACGTATTATAAAACCGTTTTCTTTTATAATGTAGCCCTATTACTCAGCGAATTATCGAAACAAGTTTAATCTATTTAGATTGTCAGATCGTTAGGCCATTGGACAAGATATCTTATGGTAAATTTTCGGTTGTATGCATACTGAGTTCAAATCTCACCAGTAAATTGTTTTATCGACCTAGGAAGGATTAAATACAAAGTTTAACTCGATTGGAATTGAACTTGAAATATAAACATCGGGAAAAAAGACCACAATATATTTTTTCTGATGCTCTATCGATTCTGACAACTCATCTATAATAATAATAAGAATCTTTTCTACTATAGGCAGCCCAAGGTCTGACATTTTGGGGGAGAGACCTACTCGAGTACAGTAACCATTGTACCCAACTCAAATTTATCTTATTGCCCAGCAAAACGATGACAAACAAAGTTGACTTTGGCGCAATTTTCTGAGCGGACAACTCAGAACTTAAAGAGAGACGAAATGCTGCGAACTATTTTGTCCGGTTTGCTAATGATTGTGGAAGCTCGCCGCCTTAATAATAATAATAATAATAATAATAATAATAATAACAACAACAACTACTACTACTATTGTTTCGAAATTTAGCACAGGGTCTGCAGTTTTGAGTGGAGATGGCTAGTCAGTCTCATTGACCTCAGTAGTTGACTGGCACTTTAATTTATCGACACCCGAGGGATGAAAAAGAAAAGCTGATCCGGGCAATATTCGAACTTCAAGCGTAAAAATCCGAAACAATTACTATAAAGCCTATTTCCGATGCTGTAACGATTATGATTCTAATTTAGAACTACAAGGCCAACAATGTTTTGAGTGGAGTGAGATAGAGATAGTCGATCACCTCGAACCCATTTCTTAAGTAATACTATATTTTTATGTAGCCCGAAAAGAAGAAAAAGTTGATCTTGGTCGGATTTGAAACGCAGATAAAGATCCGGAACAAATGATGTAATGTATTTTATTAAAACGCTCAAACGTTTTTGCCTATCCATCTTCCCAATAACAACAAGAGCAACAATAATACAAATCTGAACCTACTTAAAATATATTGAATGTTCATTCCGTAAATAATGAATAAAATACACAATGCGGCCATGAATAAATTCATAAATTCATTAAGGTGGAAAATAATATCGCGTGAATTTGAAGCAAACTTCTAAAACATCTTCAATTTTTTGAAACAATTGATGAGAAGTTAATTATGCTTGAAACTTATTTCAGCAAAGATCTGGCTGGAAAATATATATTCCGAATTTTTAGAAAATCATGTGCATGGGATAAATAATTAGCCATGTATAATAATATCTGATACTGCATAATATGCTTGTTTATTTTGGATGAGTGGGCACAATATCGTTTTACACACTGTAAGATAAAACTCCAACTCCAAGAAACCTAGCATATAATTGTTGTTTCAAAGGCAGGGGATATAAACATGTTTCTAGAAAAATTTATTATGGAAATAGATTTTAATGTATCTTGCATATAGAAGTAACTGGTATTATTATTTACTGAAAAGAAGAAAAAAATAACAACAATAATTTGGTTTATTACCACTCTATAAGATGTGTTATTGATTTCTAGTTTCAAGACGATGCCACGAATTTAGAGGGAGCTAACCACAAAGATGTAAGACAAAACAGAAAGAAAAAAAAAACAATACTTGAGAGGAATTTAATTTCCGAATATTAAGGGTCGTAACTAAATACCGTGAGCCATTTTGTATTGCATTTAACCTATCCTGTCAAACCAAAGTTGCTGTTATATATATTACCATAATAGCAAACCTAACAATGTCATTCTTACCGAGCAATATCAATAGTCTATGACGTAAGGATAAAAAGCGAAGACGACCTTAGTGATATTGTAACTCAGAAGGTGAGAGCATGATTGAACACCAGTAGCCATTTTGCTCAACTCAATCTATCAAGCCGATATTTTTCTTGGAAAGAATATCTTTAAAACAGAGAATATACACTCAGGGATGACTGTGATTAAAACGCAACTACGTGGTTTTGGTTCAGTCCCACTGCGTGGCAACTTGGTTAAGTGACTTCTACTACAGCCACAGACCAATTAATGCCTTGTGAAGGAATTTGTTAGACGGAAGCTTAGATAGAAGTTCGATAGAACCCCGTAATATGTGTGTGCGTGCATCCTTAATAGATCAGTGTTATACTACTTGTTAAGAGCCATACCAATCAGTATATATATATATATATATAT
>NC_068984.1:34353499-34355306 GCF_001194135.2 Octopus bimaculoides
ATATATATATATATATACATACTGTTTAATATTCTTAATAGGCAGTACAGCACTGATCTGTTAAGGGAGTAAAAGATAATATTATAATAAAACCCACAAAAAGTCTTGCGAACTACAGCTACCCATGGTCTCCTGGTCGAAATATCAATAATAATGATCAATTTATTTCGCCATTTATGAAACTGGTAAAAACTGGAAAAGCTTTTAGTAACTGAGTTCGACGCAATTGATATTAGAATGAGACATATTTTGGTGAATATGAAGATGTGATGCTTATTTCTTCCCATAGACCAGTATCACTGGAAGAGAACTGAACTAGCTTCGATTAGGAAATGCTAACAACATGTCGCTCTCGACTTCAAGGCAGCTTGCTGACTGCTGGCAATTTCATCGTCGGTATGATTATCAATGGAATACTATAGATGAAATGACTAATGACACAGAGCCAACGAGGGAAATTCTGTTGTTTCTTTAACCTGCTAGAAATAGCTTCACAATCTGTCTCAAATTTCAGACAACTGTACGAAATGGGAAAAGTATAAATTGAGCAATACAGTCCCAAGCATACGTCTTCAAGATGAGACAGTCACGTTAGAAACACCTTTGGTTATGCGTCAACTTGATCAAGAACACCGTATGGTTAAACAACAAAAGCAATGCATAGCAAACAATGGAAAGAGAAAGAAAAACAATTAATTATTGTGCTTTGGAAGTTACACGATCAGTCGGTGATATAAATCATTATTACCTCCCGAAACCAGCCATGTTGAACAAAACTCAGAGTAATTCAGGCAAAAGAATAACTCGGGTAGAATTTGTCTTTAGTATTTTTACATCAAATAACCATTTGAACATTTTGCAGTAGTCTCACTGTTTATATTGGTAGACTGCAACTGCCACTGATATTTTGTTTTACAGCATCTGAGAGATGCATCGCTTTGCTATCGAAGCAACAGACTACAGGGAAAAACTGCAAAAACTCCGAATCTTCCTATAGTAATCATGAAATTCTGAATTCTGTCCAGGTACACAATTTTATTCCACAATGTTAAATGTAATCGTGTATGCTCATATGCATACAACACATAGTAATGTAAGCGCTAATATGTCCAATATGAAGAGTACCCCCACTTTAATTAACCAAATGACAACAATATTTAAGAGAGTTAAATATTTCTGAACAATGCATTACTCAACCAAAGGGACGTGGGCCAACTAAAAATTAGTCACTTTATTGTTGAATGACGTGATAGATCTGAGTGACAAATAAAAACTTAGCATAGTGTTTTAGCATTAATTTTTATTTCTAGTTTTGGTTCGAGCAATGTGCCAACACGATATTGCTATAATCCAGACATAAATTTTTATTGCATCCCTGTCAGAATATAAATTGCCTCGATATTACGCAGTTGGTATTCATACATACATTCAGACACCCCCCCCCCCACACACACACACACACATATAGTTATACACATTAACATACACATTTATACATATAGAAATACAGATATATATATGTTTATGTATGCATAAATATATACATACACTTGCGTACACATATAAATACACACGCAAACACACATACACACACATATATATATCCTGCGCCTGTATGAGTGTCTTTCCATACGTGCGTATGAGTGCGTGCAAATGTGTGCGATACCACAAACAGTGATGCGAACGGGAAAGAGAAAACAAGGTACTCAATATAAGACTGCGAGTTCCACGTTATCCACAAGCAGACTCACGTATAGGTATGTTGTATACATTCATAAATATGTGTTTGTGTATGGGTATATATATA
>NC_068984.1:34355800-34357220 GCF_001194135.2 Octopus bimaculoides
TATATATATATATATATGTATGTATTCATATACAAACACACATTTATACACACATAAGGATATACTCTTTACTTTTTATTCTTTTACTATATAACTATATATGTATATACGTACACATAGATGCATATTGCATTCACGCACACTTCATGTATATTCTTTACATACTTATAGACCAAATACTCAACAATGAATGAACGTATTAGATTTGGTTGGATGTCAATGTCTTGTAGATAATAGTAGATGACTACAGTGTTAGGCTGTATCAGATAGGTTGCTGACACTGAAATCTTGTGTTTTCTTTTCAGTGAGCTACGCCATAAAATATTGATCGTCTAAGATAGAAGATAAATCTCTGGTGTACAACATTCCAACGAACTAGTATTAGTGGCTGGTGAGAAGTTGATATGTATCTAAATGCAAAAGACTTCATCTGTTGATAGCCTTTTTCTTGTGTTTGTTAATATGAGGGAGAGCTGGGAAATAAAATAGTTAAGAAGCCTAGTCGGAAGAATAACCATATTGTTACGCACGGAGAGAATGTACAAGAGCAAGGTAGATATGCTAAGTGTAAAAAAGAGTGAGAGAGAATGAGATAGATAGAAAGAAAAGAAAAGACATAGCGGGGAAATAAGAAAACGATAGAAAACTGTAACTAAGCGAAAACAATATAATTAAAATGCAAAGTAGAGAAAATATACTGAACGAAATAGCAAAAGCGTGTTCCCTTGTGTCATTGAAATCGATTGTGTAATAAAGAAAGTTAAAATAGATTACTGCAATTGTTTTTCTCAGTCGGGACTACGTTCACCATATTGTCCCGAAGTTTGACTGTTTATTAATGAAATGAGAGGAGAAAGTCTCCAGTGGAGCAAATGACATAAATAAGGCTCCTCTCATTCCGAAACCTCATGTATTAAATATCTCATTAATTTCAGTGTATATAATATAGATAATTACATTTAGGTTTGCTCGCGCACGTGCACACACAGACAAATATACACACGCGCGCATGCGCGTGAACACAGATGTATGTATATACATATATATGCATGCACACATGTATGTAGAGATATAGACAAGTACATATACATGTCTGTACATACATATATGTATATATATACACGCATATATATGTATATACATATATACATACGCACACACGTTTATATATTTATCTTTGTGTGTATATGTGTGTATGTATGCATATATATATATTTATATATAGATATAAATATAAATATATATATACATGTACATATATATTTCATATATATACGCAAGCATAAGACATGTATATGAATACATTATATAGATACAAGCGTGCGCACGCACATGTATATATATATGTATACATATATACCTGTATCTATACATACGTATGTGTATATATATATATATATATATATATATATATATATAT
>NC_068984.1:34357249-34360544 GCF_001194135.2 Octopus bimaculoides
ATATATATACTATATATATATATATATATACATATATATATATACACACACACACACACATATATATATATATATTTATAAACGATCTATACACAGCACACATATATTTTCGCTTGTATTCATCTATAAACTTCATGAATATATTCTTTATGATTTGAAACATGTAATTGACATAAAATACTCGCACATATTTCAGAATATACTGAGGGAACTGGGAATGAAATTAAGAAAGTTTAAATATTGTCCGCCACTGAAATTATTATTCCTTGGTTGAACAGGATATAAGAAAGGGAAATGTTTGTTCAAGTGAAATAGCGAGTAAAAGTAATATATTAAACCGTGTCAACGTTGGCTTGCTGAAATCTTTTATTTTAGTGATATCATTTTCTAAATTGATAAGTTTTCTCTCTTTTGTATGAATGAAATGGTTTTAAACAGACTTTACTGATATTATTTACATTATTTACATTTGACAGATATTTATCCTCATCTTGTTTGTTGTTAACACAACGTTTCGGTTGATATACTCTCCAGCCTTCATCAGGCGTCTTGGAGAAATTAAGAACCTGGCTTATCATTCCTAATGTATCTTAACCACTGTGGGCAATTATGGAGTGAATTTTAGCGCTTATAAATCTAATTGATATCTTTTTATCCTTCCTTAATAACGGTTCCCATATGCGATTCATATCTGCACTCGGTCTGCTTACGAGGTTGTTTTTTACTGCTACATAATTTATGGATCCCAGAAGGATGAAATACAAAGTCCACCTCGGCGGAATTTAAATTCAGAATGTAGCGACGGGCGAAATACCGCTAAGCATTTCGTCCAACGTGCTAACGATTCTGCCAGGTCGCAGCCTTAGATAATAATAATAATAATAATAATAATTATAATAATGATGATGGTGATGATGATGATGATGATGATGATGATGATGATGATGATGATGATGATGATGATGGTGGTGGTGGTGGTGGTGGTGGTGGTGGTGATGATGATGGTGATGATGATGATGATGATGATGATGATGATGGTGATGATGATGATGGTGATGATGATGAAGATTATGATGATGATGATGATGATGATGATGATGATGATGATGTTTAATGACCAATAATTATATGTAGAATTTGAAATGGGTGGAGGACAAATAACAAATACATCATCAAAGCACAGTTATTCCTTTTGCACTTGAATTTCTGTTGCGGGCGTGCAAGAGTGGCACAGCAGAACTGATTGACGTGTTAGAAATAGCGAATAAATGTCCAATAAATTATGCTGCAAGATTTATGTAATAGTGGCTTGGCCAGAAGAAAATGACCAGCGTCTAGTCTACTTCTTCGGGGTTTTTCTTACTCTGATGGAGAGAAGCTCGGAATTTATTTCCAGGGCTGACTCACAATTTTGTAACAGCAAAGTACGATAAAGACATCCAAGGCACCAAAGAAGGGTCAATTTAGACAACATAATACTAGATGTACAAAACGACAGAACGATCACGTGTGGAATGCCTTTAATTATAGCTTTGACTGATCAAGGCTACAGCAACATAATTAACTTTAAATTTTGTTCACACATGCTAATTGATTTATGGGATTTCTTCATGTGTCAGTACTTACACACACGCACACACACACAGGCACACAGCACGTGTTAGCAAATAATTCGCAGAATTTATAAACTAGTCACAAACTCTTCTGAGATTCATTAATCTGGGATAGTTTTGCTGAGAAGACACAACGATGTCTAAACCGCAGTTTTCCCAAAGTCCCCTAAGATATCAATTGCATGCAATATGAACAGATATTTTTCTAAAAAGTGAAGTTCTTTTGCTTTGAGCCAATACAACAGCGATTAGGATATTCACGTCCGAATCTGCTGGGACGAATTAAGAATGAACATTTAAATCACCGTTTTATTTCTCGCTCTTAAGCTTACACATGGCGATGTAATATTCTTACCGATTCTTTTGTAACAGCCAAAGTTGTTCGGAGCCTTTGTCATTGATAGATGCTTATCCCACAAATAAAAATAATACAGAAAGTATTAACAACAACAACCTGCACAAGTACTTGCAGTCGTCTGCACTGCAAGAATTGTAAAATTTTTCGAAGCGTTCAGAGCTACGCCTAATAGAGTGAACACTGAAAAAAACCTTTAAGGAGTTGTCCACTTCGAAAGAATGAAATAACAATGTGAGAATAACATTGGTGAGTAAAGCTTGTGGATAACCTAGAAAAGATAGCATCAATGTATCAACCGATCTATGAGATGTTATACACTGCTGAAAGTATCGACTATAGTAAAAAGTATCGTCTATAAAATTCCACAACCGGACATTCTAGGTTTACCTTATTCATGTATATACTGCAATGTGCTTCTAAATATTTGCCTCATTCTAAACCTACAGATATGTAACTATCTATCTGTTATGGATGCTATTAGCGTACGTTTGTACATATTTGTCACATTTATTGAATTCTGTATTCTATTAAATACTTGTACACACAATATCGGATTACCTTTCTACCAACCGAGAAAAAAAAAATGTATATATATATATATATATATATATATATATATATATATATGCATATGTATCTTTTAAATATGACTATCTATCTATCTATCTATCTATCTATCTATCTATCTATCTATCTATCTATTTATATTTCGATCTATCTCTCTGTCTGTTTGTCTGTCTGTCTATCTATCTTTCTATCGTTGTATCTTTATGCACGTCAGATTACCAGACTATCTGTCAGTTAGATTGTATACGTACTCAATCATTTATTGCCCTCATATATGTGTATATCCTTCAGAAATTTTATTTGCTACTTCGATGTTAATGTTAGCTTCTTCACACCCTGGCAACGTGCCAACATGTATAAATCACACCGAAACGAAATCGCCTCCACCTCAGGGTCATGTTACCACATTATTACACAAATTTTACCATTCTGTATCTTCCCCTCATACTTTCACTCTCTCTTTCTCTCTCACTTTCTGTATGCGCATGTATATATATATATGGATATATATGTGTGTGTGTGTGCGTGTATATATATAAATATACATTCATATATACATGTATGAAAGTATATGCGCATACACCTGCACATGTATAACGTATAAAAATATGTATAAATATATATGCACAATACTATATTTAAAGAGCGATATCTATTTACATATAAATATACATTCATATATACATGTATGAAAGTATATGCGCATACACCTGCACATGTATAACGTATAAAAATATGTATAAATATATATGCACAA
>NC_068984.1:34360896-34361551 GCF_001194135.2 Octopus bimaculoides
TGTGTGTGTGTGTGTGTGTGTGTGTGTGTGTGTGTGTGTGTGTGTGTGTGTGTGTACATGTGCTCAGGTAGTAATACCTTTAATTTGTCTAATTTCAATGAAAGGCTGTGACTCTTCTGGAGTACTGACATTTCTGCTTTTGCTGTTTTGTTTCAGTTCAATTCTTCGAAACACTCCAAATGTCTTTTTTACTATTACATCACTATTTTGCGTGATGTAGATTCATCTGGAATTTCAAATCGAAATTTTTTTTGTAAACACATGCATATTCACGCCTAATGATTTTAGACAAAGTGTAGAAAAGTTCTGGGACCCATCAGCATTAAATTCCTTTAGTATTAGGTTCGTACACAAAATGGATAGGGTGGGATTTTGGTATTGTATTGTGACGTGGTTGGTACATATTACAGCGGTAGGCAATAGACTCTCCATTGTTATTCGACATATATATCACTCCTTATCGTTCGTGTATTCGCTCTACTAGAGGTTTAGCTTTTAACCTCTCCCAATATGCTGCAGCGAGGCAATCTTCTTGCTATTACAGCGTTAGATTCTTTGGAAATACTCTCTTAGTTGAACTATAGGCGGCACCAAAATATATTAATATAAGTACATAGGGATGTGTGTCTGTGTGTTCGTATATATATATATATAT
>NC_068984.1:34362978-34365020 GCF_001194135.2 Octopus bimaculoides
ATATATATATATATAAATAAACATGTATATATACATACACATATATATTTGTTCACACACATCTACATGTACACACGCTCATACACACACATATTTATATGTTGTGAGAGAGACAGGGATTGCGCATGCGAAGTGAGAGAGAGAGAGAGAGGGAAAAAGTCGAGCGATCGTGTGAGAAATGTATTTTGATGGTACATCAAATAACCAGAAATTGCTCTGATTGGCGTGTGTATGTATACATTGTTGGAATGACTCATCCTTAGCGGCTCCGTTCTCTCCCACAGCTCTCCGAAGAATTCCACATAATTAATTTTCCCCCCTGCAAATAATCTGGACTATGTTCTCTCCATCTCAAAGATAGTAGTACTAAGTAGAATTTAACCACTTATCTGTGTATGCCTATGTGTGTTTATCCTGGTTTGGTAGAATCGAGGGCGGGGGATAGGCAGAACCATTAATCGTTAGAGGCATTGATCAAAATGTTTCCCGCAGTGATTTCTTTCTCAGCGCATTACATTTTAGGTTTGAATCCTACCGACGTCAGCTCTGCTTTACTCCCATTTAGGATCAGTAAAAGAATGCACCAGTCATGTATTGAGATCAGTGATATTGTCTAGGTCTTTCCTCTGAAAGTCACTGACTCTGCGCATAAATCAGTAGCAACATACATACATACATACATACATACATACATACATACATACATACACGTATATGGATATATGCGGTGCGTGAGTAAAGACCTCCACTATATATAAAATGCCCAAGATGCCCTGTATGGCACAGCGGCACACATGCGACACTCAGATAGTTGAGGGTCCAAGTCAAGCAGTATCTATCTATCTATCTATCTATCTATCTATCTATCTATCTATCTATCTATATCATTTCCAGTATTTTGTGCGATTGCATACGTGCATGTATATACGACAGTGGGAGAAACGGAGGTGTGGATGGATGGATGGATAGAGACTGTGGAACATGTTGGGAGGCTCTATACATGGTAGAATGGAACATGAGTAGCCATTATGAGGCACTGAAAATGCATGCAGATTTGTTACACTGACACCTACAACAGCCATTCTTATGCAATCAAACGTGCTCGCCCATATGCCTATTTCCATGAATATATCTGAATTGTTTATGTCATCTATTTTCTTTTTTGTTCCTTTTTTCTTTCACCATCTATTTGTGCTCGTCTCTGTGTGTGCGCACGTGTGCTTGTGTGCGTAAGAGAGAGAGAGAGAGAGTGAGGGTGTGCGTGTGCGTGCGTGTGTGTGCGTGCGTGTGTGTGCGTGTGTGCCCGTGTGTGTGTGTACGCACGCCTGTATGCGCCCTAGTGTGTGCACACGAACCACACTGTCCGCGTGCGATTTTGTGTGCGTGTACATGTATCCCGTTTACGCGACTGTGAGCCGAACGAATGCCGACGCATGAAATGTTAGACAAGAGAAAGAATATGTGCCAAAATCGGTAAAGAGAATCGTTTAGAATATAACATAGATTGGGTTGATATTTGCCAGCATTTTGTAGACATGTTGGTGGCGACGCAAACGGTACTGATGGAAAACAGCAATAAAAAACAGCCATTCTTGCCATCAATCACGTGGCTTGATATTACTTTAAGTCTTATTTGTTTTCAATTACATATATACGCGCTCGTGTGCATACATACACTTACACACAGAGGTTCATTCATATATATCTCTCTCTATATATATATGGCATACACTTTCTCTCATAACACGCTTGCCAGATCGTAGATTTTCTGGCTTCCTATGAGTATTGAATTAGTACCGGTATTTTATTAGACATTTAAGGAATAAATTTCTCATCACACATATTGTGTTCAAGTAAAGTAATATTTATCTCTTTCTCTCTCATTTCTTCCCCCTTTCTCTTCGCATATATCAAACTCTGTGTATGTTCATAATTGTCTATCTACGTACACCTTTCAAAATATTCATACATCCATTTATCCTTTATATCTATCTATCTATTTCTCTCTCTCTCTCTCTCTCTCTCTCTCTCTCTCTCTCTCT
>NC_068984.1:34365187-34365905 GCF_001194135.2 Octopus bimaculoides
AAACCCATTCATATTCCTAGATACACTTATATATATATATATATATATATATATATATACATATATATATATACTTATATAAAATATACATATACACAAAATATAATATACACACAAATATGTACATATATACATACATATGTATATACATATATATGTAAATATATTCATATATAAATGTTTACTTGACATAGATGTATATAAGCACACACATACGCGTATATATATAAATATATACGCACATATATAAATATATACACACACCTGCATACATACATATGTGTGTGTACTTGTACGTATGCACACACTTGTGTGTATGTATGTGTTCGTGTGTGTATGTGTGTGTGTGTACAATAGGCATAGATGCTTATTTTGCATTACCTATATCCTTTACTGCATCATCTTCTAAAAACAAAACGTTTCCCCAGAACTGCACAAAAGAATCACATAAAGCGAAATAAATTCTACTAAACTTTTCAATTGTATTTTATGAATATAGGAAATAAATTCATATTGCATAGCTGATTAATGCTCAACCCAAGACAATATACACTTTGCAGTGGTAATTTAGTTACAAAACGATGAGTATTTCTCTCTCTTTCCATGTGCATGTGTGCGCATATGCGTACATAAATACACACTAACGAGTGTGTGTGTGCATGTGTGTTTTCGTAAATTCTCCCATATATATATATATAAATATATATATATATATATA
>NC_068984.1:34366126-34371898 GCF_001194135.2 Octopus bimaculoides
TATACGTTCATAGACACACTCAGACACTCTCTTTCACACACACACACATTAATAGTCTTTCGAGGTTTAGACTCAGGATTCCATTGTTTAGTGCCGTTCACGGACAAATAAACAAAATATTGTTTTGAATAAGCTTCAATTTGATTGTCTATTGAAATACCCACGCCTATATGCAGACTCTCCCACGAAAAGACACAAACACATACATAAAGTTAATCCAACACATGCACAATCACACCCCGCCAAACACACACAAACACGAACAAACTCACACATACATACTCAATTAAGCGTATTCACTGGCGCAAACACAAAACATTAAAACAGCTGAACGCCGTCCTGTAAAAATCTCAGTCTTTTAGTTAAGCAGTAATGGTTCACTCATGAATAACTGGAGACTGCAGGGCGGTTTCAGTTTCCACTTGATAATCATTCACCTAATGTTCAACTGCTTCTATCGTTAACGAAATCTATGAATGTCTCACAATTGTCTCCTCTTCAATTTCCAGCCTCTTGAATATGTTTAGACACCAACATTGCTTATATAAAATATTAGTAGTAATTGAATAAGAGAAGGTGAAATGGTTGAGTTAACTGAGCGAGCGAATGCATGAAATATGGTAATTAGAGTAGTTATTTTCAGTTTTTGATTTTTCACTTTCTATTTGAATCAATAAAATAAGTGCCAGTTGTTGATTAATCGGTGATCTGCACCGATTGAACTCGTTTCTGATCAAAGGCGCTCCATCCATGATCATCCATTATACTATTCAGTTATAATGCATGTGGTATTACACTATCTAATATGTTCTTCTTTTTAGAAGGTATAATACAGTTGAAGGGAGATTTATTAAGCAGTCAATCCAAATACAGAAAGCTTGTGGCTTCGAACAGTGTACTGAAGATGGAAAACAAATAGGCAAGACAGATGAGGATCTATACAAGAGAAACTGTAGAATAGAAAATTACCCTAGAACATGAATCGCCTAAGAAAACTAAATAGCCTTGCATAATTCATGAGACAAGAACTTAAAAATCCATAATGGAGACATGGAGACGAATGAAAACCTTTGTACAAAATATGTGCAAGATGCTTATTCACGTGTAAGAATAGGTAGCATATCTATATGGATGGACAGTTGTGTGGCAGCAATATTATTAGAAACCAAGAGCAGTGGATTGGTAGAAACTCTAGAGCATCCGCTAAAGTTCATTACATTATTTTCCTCAGCTCTGAATGTTCTGACCAGGAAAAATTTTGCGTTTCATGCTTTGCTGTCGATGAAATAAATTACCAGACAAGAACTGGAGTCGATATAATCGACTACGTCTTCCCTAAAAGTTTTAGGCCTTGTACCTAAATTACAGTAATATCAATAGTAGCTCAAACAGCATACATAGTTGTTTAGATTTAGGTTGTATGAAATGCATTCCAACCATGATTACCTAGTTTATTTTCTAAGAAAATTGTATCTTGGACTACATTATCTAATGTGATAATTTTTAAGAGAATGTAATTCTGAGCGATTTGGTTGCTATCTTTAACAGATCATGTGTCATATAGAGACTCCGTCTTTGTGTATTCTAGACTTTCATTGGCATATTTGAAAATCAGATGCAGTAGCAGTAGAAGAAGCTATAAGCACATTTTATAAATGTTACAGACTATATATAAAAATAAATGATTTAATGAAAGTTCACGTGAGCTGTTCATCTAAATTTATGCAAGCAGAAAAATCAAACTAATACAAAAAAGTAACAGCAAACAATAAAAAAGCAAAAACAGTTTCCAGCGAATAAGTTATAGCATGCCATATTCTAAATCATCCAAGTAAGAACAGGAATCACCATTTTCCAGTTTTATTTATTCCAACGTCTTCTTTTGTTTTTCAATAAGTTTGGTTGCATGTGTACACTCACACACAGACGTATATCTATGTGAATATTAGAATTATCGAATCCAAGTCATTCATACAGTGTGAGTTGTCAAGAATGAAGCTTGATATATCTATCTATCTATCTATCTATCTATCTATCTATCTATCTATCTATCTATCTATCTATCTATCTATCTATCTATCTATCTATCTACCGACCTATCTATCTATACTCACACATGTTAGTATATGTATATATACAATCATGTATATATTTGTATATGTATATACATTCACACATTCGCACGTGTGTAAGTATATTATATATATGTATATATAAATACATACACACACACACACATATATATATGCATATATGTATGTATATGCATGTATGTATATAATTTTGTGCACATGTATATTCAATATAAAATGTTTGAGCGTGTATATGTGTGTATGCGAATTTGTATTTAGTGCATCAGCGTTTGCACGTTACTATACATGTATATATAGAAATGTATCTCGAGGGTTATTTGTAGATAGATAGATATAGTTCGATTTTCGTGACAACCACTTTATGTGTGGTCATTCGTTCAGAAGGTGAAAGCAGATGCGCTCCTATTGAAGCAAATTGCTATCAGATATTACAATTCTTTTCCTGTTTAAAAGAGCTTCCATCATTTCCTCTTTGTCCTCCCCCTTCCACTCCATTTTACTACTCTCTTATTCGTTTTTGTATAATTTCTTTCTTTTATTAAAAGCTTGACTGCACAACTTACTATAAACGGTCCATCTGATACAGGATGCTTCTTGCCTGACAACGGTCAAACAATTAACTTAATGGTCTAACGCACAGATTACCCATAAATTCACAATCTAACCAACTAGCGAACAACTTCCCCAACATCTTCCATCGATCGTACTACACCCAACACTTTCACATGTATTTACAGCGAGCTTCCTGGTGTATCTAACCAATATCCAGTGCGCATGAATTCCGCCATTTTGAATTGAGATATACCGAAGAAGAGTAAGTGATACAGATTAATGTAAGAATAGCGTACGCCAAACAGAACATCGTCGTCTGGTTAGCGCAAATCCTTCCTATATAAAGAAAAATAGAAAAATAAAATAGAAAAACAAACCTGACACATTAACTTTCTATCTTTTTCTTCTGATAGTTGTTTCTTTATCAATTAAATACGAGGATTCTATAGTTGTAACACACATTTTACTGTTGTGTAAATCTCAGCAGTAATGCTTCGTACCGATAAAGAGATAAAGACCAAACCAATATAAATCTGATGATGTTTTGAGAACATTAAGAAACCAAAACGTTCGTTCTGTTTTGCCGAACTGCGACCAAAGTTTGATACTTGGTCGACGCCGCGCTTACAACGTGTATAAATAAGCCGTATATATATGACATGATTCAACTCTTAACTTTTTCTGTAAAACACCGTTTCTTTCCCTCATCAAAAATAAAATAAATATTTATATTGATATAATAAAATATGAAGCATCGAACGATGTATCGCTGTTAGCGAGATTTTGTAGCAGGTGCATTTCTTTATATTTCTCTTATATAGCAATCGGCGCCCATCATTATTTTCCTGGGAATATAGCTCGCTTGAAGAATGGAAGCTGTCTTTAGTGTGTGTCCAACAGAAACAATCCTACAAAATGCACACTAGGACAGATGATATTAAACCGGGCGACGAATTATGTCTACGACTCCATTTACGTATTTACTTTTTATTTCTCTCTCTAAAACCGCCTTGGTTAGTCTCAGATACTTTTGGACAATAAGGCATCTTATCAGAGGTTAATTTACCTCATAGATGTCCTCATAGACGCTGCCTATTATTTGACAGCTGTACCTTCTAAAATTAAAAAAAACAAACCCTTAGATTTAAATGCAGAAAAATATCCACTTCTTGGGAACGACAAAAATCAATACGATTTAAACATTAATTTAGTGAAGTATTACATGATTCGGTGGCGGTAATAAATGGTTAAAAAACAGGTTCAGTTTTTTTTTTTTTTACCTTTTCACTGATCAAATATAAATGAGGACGTATTGAAAACAATTGCTCAAGTGTCACGATAACAGAGCTAACTATAAAATACAACAAAGGAAAAAAATAAATAGAATTAAATCAGAGTTAAAAGAAATAACATGATGTTACTTCTATCAGCCTCGTATAGTGTCATATATAAAAGAGTGAATTTCAATAAAAGAATCAAACCAAAGAGTAAAATTTGTCAAATGACATAAATGCGTGTAGTGCGAGATGAAGTAAATTCTGACGCTTGGAACAGAACTCTTTTAAAAATATTTCAATAAGCATTGACTTTGACGCATGATTTTCTGTCCACTTCAAAACTGTTGATATTAGAAACATTCTAAATAAAAAGTAATGTAAAATGTTTCTACTTTGTACTACTCGAGTCAATGAGGGAGATTTTATATGTTACTTGACATGGTAGAAATAACAGCAAATTTTCACTCTAATCTTACATTGCTATGTTTTTGTTTGCTTATTCGTTTTTTAAAGAATTAATGTCTTTAATCCAGGGTCTACTCGATCAGGGCTAATGGGATGCTAAATAGCAACATTAGTTGCAATTCTACTTTATACGTCATAACCTCTCTATTTTAATGAGACGAAAAGCATGGGACAAGAAATCTAAGGAAAGTCGTAGCTTAAATATCCAACCAATAGTTCCATTCTAGAAACCAGTTTACAAATAAAAATAAAAGAAACACTTGCTGAAAATATCCGCCATTTAAATTGAATTCGCACAGAAGTTGTACGACTACAATTATTTGGTAATATACTTTGGTACAAAGAGAATGAAAGAGCCTGCAAGATTGCATGTATGTCTGTATGATAAAAGAGTTTTCTTTACACTATATCTATTCTGGTTCGCCCTTAAAGCCCAGCACATTTGACAAACGTCTTCACCGTAGTTTCGAGTTGTTCAATACGTATTGAGTACAATATCGCCGGATGGTAATGCAAATACGCATTGCACAATGGCACGTAAACATTCTCATTTGGTCTCTGTCACTTTCTATCTCTCTCTCTCTCTCTCTCTCTCTCTCCCTCTTTTTCTCTCTATTTCTCACACATACATAAATAAACAAATAGAAAGAATAACAAATGCTATACAACATAAATTGCTGATTTAACAAAGTTATCTCTGCTTCAGTAGAGTGTGGCATAATTACCAAATGGCAATTAAGACGAGCTCTATATGAAAAGGAAAGATAAACCCAAAAGTTAATAATTCTCAAACGCTGACATGTCATTGAAAAAAGGACGGGCTAATTGTCCGGATAAAAGAAAACCGTCGTGAACATATGTTACTGCCTCAATAGGTATCACCAGCCTGGTAATTTTCATACCTGATCTCCAGTAGTCAAGGAACTTAGTCATATAAGAAAGAGTAGAACACATATGGGAAATGAAACAAACCATGAGAGATTGTTTCCTCGAGCTTTCAATAACATAGGGTGATGATTAGTTACATAACGTAAAGTACATAAGACTTATATTGTCAAATCATCAGAAAAGTGTAAACTTTATGCATAACATTGGCATTACTGGATCGTATAAATGCTGACACGATCAACTATCGCATCTGTATGTATGTATACTCATACATACATACATACATACATATATACATACATACATACATACACACACACACACACACACACACACACATACATATATATATATATATATATATATATATATACATACATCTCTCTCTTTCTGTCTCTGCATGTCTGTCTGTCTGTCTCTCTCACTACATATATATATATACGCACACACATATATATACTACACACATATATGTATATATATATATATATATATAT
>NC_068984.1:34371935-34374509 GCF_001194135.2 Octopus bimaculoides
TATACGAACATACAGTTACTACTTTCACACAAGTCACTCATGCTGCTAGAAACAGTAATTAGCCCTTCTGTAGCAAACCAACAAAATATTATTCCAAGTTGTGATATAAAATAAGATTTCAGCCAATAAATGAAAATAAACAAGAAGAAGAAAAATTGATATCAATCCTCTTAATACTAGTTTTTATATATTTATATACAGTAATAATATATGACGCTACTGAAATATATAATTCAAATAAAAATCAAAAGCAAATGTCTGAAAAATAAGAAAACTTTCCGAGGAATTAACAAAACTGCGCACACCATTGTCTCTTCAGACTGGACAATTTCAATAAAATATATATACAAAAATAAACAGTCTGACATCCGAGATAGTTTAATTTAGTTCTACTTAGTCACGAAATAGGGATAGTTACACCTATACGCACATCGCTCAGACATACACACATCTACATACATACGCACAGGACACACACATATTTATATACTCATACACGAACTATTATTGGAACATCTATGCTCTAAGCATGCATAAATAATAACATAGGCCGGCAAAGAGACTCAGTTTTGTACACAGAGAGATTAACAACTGTTGCTGCGGAGGAAAATTACTTGTATGATGTCAAACTAAAAGATGCCAGGAATAATATAACATAACAACCTTGATTACATATGGGTGACTGTATTCGAGAAAGAAATTTAAAAATATAAAACGAATTGACTTTAGAGATGGACAAAAAAATAAATGTAATTCCTGGGATAGATATCATGGGATATTGGATATTTGTGTTCGGTCTCAGTTTAATCATTCTGAAGTAATACCGTTTTGGAAGCTGCTAAATAATTCCTCAGCATGATTACAGACTTTTGTAGATACGTGCTGGTCAGTTATTAAGTACAAGAGTACAGATATATACACATCTCTTTTGTGTGCGTGTATGTGGGCGTGTGTGCGCGCGCATTTAAACACACACACACACACACACACTCGTACACGCGTTCTATATGGAGATATATATATTGGTCTCATAGTTTGGCAAAAGGCCACCGATTTTGGGGGAGACGTAAGTCGATTAGATCGATTCCAGAGCTTGACTACTGATACTCGTTTTATTGACACCGAAAGGATGAATGACAAAGTCGACCTCGGAGAAATTTGAACTAAGAGCGCAAAGACGGACGAAATGCCACTAATCATTTTGTCCTGCGTGATAACGATTCTGCCAGCTCACCGCTTTTCATGCGCACATATATATTACTGACGCATTGATACTGTCCGTTTTTTCTCTCTTCTGTTAGCATATACAAAAATAAACTTATAGATATGAACCGGAATCGAGTGTGAATACTTTTTATAATTAGATAAGTACGCTGAACGATAATAGGCGTCTGCTTTTTTTTATGCAATTCCACCGCTGACAGAAACAAGAGCGTATCTTCTAGTATAGTTTGAATCACCATTAGAATCTCATCAACAGCCGTTTACTTCACTTTCTAATACCCTCAGTGAACTTGTATTTATAGCGACTATCACTACGAAGCTTCTTAAATCAGGTACATTTTGCGTTTTTTAACTCAGTTCTGGCTATTAGCTCGAACAAATGAATTACTGTCACGTTGTTATAATTCAGAATTAACGTATGTTAGCCAAAGCTTCATATGTATGCTAAATATGTAGCAGTGTCACTATGAGCTTTATCAACTATGCACCAATACTAAATGATTTTCTAAAAGGTTGTTTATGTTGTACGAAAATCAACAAGAAATTGAAATTTATAACTTATATCTCACCAGTAAAATGCTTCATGCAGGTCACATGATATTTATGTTCTCTTTTCATCTGATAACGTCATATAGTGCTTTTCTGTCTCTTTCATCTTTAGCTAAATATTCTCCCATCTTCTATCCTTAACCAATCAGTCTCTTATTTAGTTTTCTAAACACACACATCACACCATACACATATCACACTATACAAATATTTGATTTTGTGATATATAAGAAGACAGCAGAGTTGCGGAAGCGTCGAGGTGCTGACTCTATATATTTTCCCTCCAAACCACTTGCAATCAATTTTATAATGGTTTTTACTTATTCACAATTCCGCCCTCATTAATGATCAAAGCATAACAGTCGTTTCTATCCGGCCGTTTATATCTACATTGCATTTATTGTCTAATGTTTTCTTAATTATCAGGACAACAATGTTCAAGATGTTCTTACATTTTAAGCCAATGGTATGTGATTTGAAATAGAATCACTTGGCATTACTAGTAGGTCGGACAACTGCATAGAGGCTTCCTCGTTGGCTCACTGCTCATTTTTTAACCGCATATCGTGGCTTGTGCAATTATGATTAATCATAATATATACTGTACATTGATATTTCATAGCATCATGGCACCGACATTGCGGAAAATGCATATATAAATAAATATACATCATTCTATGATTGTGATCCTCATATCATCTATCTATCTATCTATCTATCTATCTATCTATCTATCTATCTATCTATCTATCTATCTATCTACATCATATATATATATATATATATATATATATATATATA
>NC_068984.1:34374755-34377763 GCF_001194135.2 Octopus bimaculoides
ATATATATATGCATATATGTATTTGCAACTGCAGTTGTAGGTAGACAGATGTATGCGCAATAAATGCACAAGTATACATTTAAATACACACCACACCTACTCATTGATAAATATCCTTTTCTTAACTATTTACACAGCAATCCTCAAACATAATCTCGCATAAACTTTTACTATCTTTAAGTGTTTTTGTTTCTATACCCCAGCCCACACAAGCTGTATCATGACTTGATAAATCACTCCCATATACATAGGCATATCTGCAGTACTTCAAAACGCAATTGGTGCAGTAATATAAGTGCTCTTTTCTTCAGCAGTAGAATCAATATCTTTCTTGGCTTCATGCAATAGCCACCCACAACCGAGTAACACCCACAAGCCTCCCACTCATGCAGTGCAAATTCTCAGTCATTGCTGTGGCCTTCAGGAAAAGTACAACCCACGTATGTGTAAGGGAGCAGTGGATTATATTTAATATGCCTAGTCCTCCCTATGGTATCTCATGCGACAAACCACTGCATTTACTTAGTCAGGTAGCTGAATAATATATTCTTTCTCGGAAATTCCCATCACCAACATGGTATGCAATCAGCCATAAACGAAGCTTTAAGCAGCTGCTTAGTATGATCTTGTTACCGAAGGAAAAGATACAAAATAATAAAAATAATAATAATAGTAATAATGACAACAACAACAACAATTGTAATAATAATAATAATAATAATAATAATAATAATAATAATAATAATAATCATAATAATAATAATAATAATAATGATAATAATAATAATTGCCCTGATGCAGTACCACACAGTAACTTTCATAGCTTCTGATTTTAACTCATTGGAAATGTTATCATGTACATTGTTTCGTCTTTGTATAAAAGTTGGGCTACAGCAAATATTCTGCTCAATACCACAGATTTGCTTGTCAAATGTTTGACCTTAACCAGTTGTGCATGTCCCTTGGTGGCTGAAGATATGTGCGTCTCTGATCACGAGCAGAAGTAGTGCATGTGTTGAGAGAAGTCCTTTGGGGTTTAGATAATTCACCTCTGGAAACATGGGTGCTTCGTTCATCATCCTTAAACAACGTTTATTCAGGGTTCTTTTGAGAGGGATGGGCTACTCGACCTGAAAAGAAATTCTAACTTGGCTCCACCTGCGAGGTCATGCGCTGTTTATCTTGATATAAAATCACAATGTTGCGCACATAGGGTTGTGATGCATGTGCCTGGTGTACCCTTACCAGACGGGTCTTTTACCCTAATATCACCTTGATGGCACGCACTGCTCTCTCACTCGGTAATAATAATAATCATGATGATGATGATGATGATGATGATGATGATGATGATGATGATGATGACGATGATGATGATGATGTTGATGATGATGATGATGATGATGACCATGATGATGATGCTCATGATGATGATGATCATGTTTATGACGGTGGTAGTGGTGGTTGCGTGATTATCTTTATTATTATTATTATTATTATTATTATGATGATGATGATGATGATGAGGAGGAGGAGGATGGTGATTTTTTAATAAGAATAATAAGAAAACGCACGTGCCAGCGATATATGCGTCATCTCTGGAAATTTAATTTAATTTTATAGATCTGCAGAGCAAATCTTGATAAAAAAAAAAAATATATATATATATATTTCATCTCATATTTAAGGCTCCTCTATGCCACCTTTTGCATCATAGTAAATTGTAGTACGAGGATAAATGTTGAAATACATCAAAGTTATGACGTAAATGAGAAAGGAAAAGGCTGAGAATCAATGGAACAGATGGAAAAAATGAGAAAGAAAGAAATTCACAAACTCATAGAATCAAGAACTATGGATAGAACTGCCGATAGATTGCCAAACTGATAATGGCTCATCTACTCTCATCGGTAATACAGAGTGTTAATGGCTAAGTAACATGACCGTGAAAACGGTTATTTCACGGACCTCTATGTAGATATAATGTGGCGGCATCCTTTTATAAATAACAAGCATTACTGTTGAAAATTCTACCGTTACCTAGAAAATTATAAGACTGTTTGAAGCTTGTAATAGAAGTTTTCGTTTGAAATTGTATATTTGTATTGAAGCGTTTGAGTATTGAAATAAAGTAAAGCCGATGTAGGATGTACTGAAGATGCAGTCTTAGGAGAGAACATCTTTGAAATCTATATTCTTTGTTACACACTTGTCAGCCTTTGATTACGAGTGGCTATTTATTATTTTTACTTAAAATAATAATAACATTAATTATAACATTATTATTATTATTATTATTATTATTATTATTATTATTATTATTATCATCATCATCATCATTGATGTTGTTGTTGTTGTGTAAAGGCGACGAGCTGGCAGAATCGTTAGCAAGCCTGGCAAAATGTTTAGCGGCATTTCATCCGCCCTTACGCACTGGGTTCAAATTCCTCCGAGGTCGAATTTGCCTTTCATCGGGGTCGATCAATTAAGTAGTGGTTAAAAACGCGGGCTACTAACCCCAAGATTCCGAGTTCGATTCCAAGCAATGAGCTAAACAACAACAACAACAGCAACAACAACAACAATAATAATAATAATCTAAAAACAGAAACAATTCCTATCATAATAGGCGCCTTAGGTATGATAAAAAAATATTCAGACAAATACATAACAAAAACACCAGGACTTACAAATATATATAACATACAGAAAATTGCACTACTCGGCACTGCACACATCCTACGCAAAACACTTTCAATACAGCAACCATAAGAGCATCACAGCAAACCACAGCACATACCCAAGGCACCCAGAGCTGCGCTCGGTAGTGAAGTGAAAGCACGCTACAATAATAATGATAATAATAAATCTATTTGAAAATGATACCAGGCTTACCATCTCTACAGGAGGTGCAAAATATCGTGCTAACTGGAACGACTCATGTACTAAGAAGAGCATTATCGTTGTGAAAACAACATCCATTCATGATTTTTTTTTTTTTTTTTTTT